>NC_030427.2:24696210-24853710 GCF_001660625.3 Ictalurus punctatus
TTGAACCTGTATATTATACTGTATATGCATTAGCCTCAAAAGAAAAAGAAGGACCGGCGGAAAGGGAAAGCTGCGGACGTGGAGGATGACGATGAAGACGTCATGCAGCGACTCAAGAAACTGTCTGTCCAACCAAGCGATGAGGAAGAGGAAGAGGGTAATGTCATAAACCTGAGAGATTTTGTGTTTGGCTTATTGAATGAAAGGCATTAAAGATATGCAATGCAAGTCTTATTATTTTAGAAACCTATTTAAACCCAATTCTTATTCGTTCTGATTAACCTGCTGTACACTTTGATTACAGTAATAGCAGCTCCTGTGAAAGGTGGAAAGAGAAACAAGGTGAGCTTTCACAAAGTAGCTTTTTAAAAAATAATAAAAATTAAAAATACATATATATATTCTTAAATGGGAATGCATGTTTAACGGTTACAGTGAAGTCAGAGGCTGCGTCCAAAGTCGTGTACTGCGTTCGATTCTGTACCTACTGCTCGGCCGTTGATTTGGGCAGTGGTGGCTCAATGGCTCAAAGCCCTAGCACCGCTTAAACCTTTCTGCTCTAGGGGTGCCGTATCGTGGCTTTATCGTACCTTGTGCGCTGACTTCCTAACAAGCTGGGATGTACGAAGAAAAGAATTTCACTGTGCTTCTTCTAGGTAACTAAGACATTGGACTTCTGACCAGAAGGTAATGAGTTCAAATGACCTTCTCAGCACCACCAAGCTGCCACTGCTGAGCCCTTGAGCAAGGCCCTTAACCCTCAGCTGTTCAGTTGTATATGTGATACGAGATATATGTAAGTCGCTCTGGATAAGGGCGTCTGCCAAATGCCATAAATGATACAGTACATACTGATTAGTGTATGTGTGCAGTATAAATACAATATAAACATATTACGTCTGCCACATTGTCATGTGACCTACATGACCGCAAAAACTTAATGAGCCTGCCAGATTGCAACTGTTTTTTTTTTTTTTTTCTTCTTTCTTGTTTAAACCTTCAACAAGTTAACAGTTTACTCAGGTGTTGTTAAACAAGTACAGTTTAACCACAAGGAACAACGTTTAATACCTATAGCACTTGCGCTTAAAAATAGCCGACGTGCTGCCTTTTGGAATTTTTGATTCGGACAGCTCTTCCACGCCAGTCCCGTTGCCTTATGGGATAGCGCAGCGTCCGTTGCTTCTATACTGCAGAATCTTGGCAGAAGAAGCAGGTTGTCTGGCTATTTCTCCCCTACTGTTTTATGAATTTTAACATGCTACTCCATTGGCATACTGCTTTTTGTCTACTGTATAGTGGGGTAATAGGGATATGTGGACGCAGCTGAAGTTTTGGACAAACTTGATGGAATTAAATGTCTTTCTCAGGATCTTAAAGACTTTTTGACTTGTGCTTAAAACCTATTTGTGGAACAGATATAAATGGGGGAGTTGATGCATACAAGTGAATCTATTTCTAAGAGAACGCTCAGCATATGTAGGAACTACTTCAGGCCTCTGGGAAAAGCCTGAAGCCCTCATTGAGAGAGTTGAGTGCAAAGTAAATACTAATAAAACCCGATGGGGCATGATGTCAGCAATGCAAAGCAAGTGGCTGTAACCACTCCAAAGTTGATTTAGTCCTCTTTATGCCACATCAATTTAGCAAGGATTATTATTCTTTTTTTAAAGAATTACATGTTGTACTTTTTATCATTTATAGTTACATTTAATGTTGTGAAATGTCTCTGATACAATTTAGTTCTAGTTATCAGTCTACATTGTAAATGCTATAAACTGTCCTTCCCTCAGGTTCTCTGGAAAAGTACAGAATAGTACAGATAAGCTGCACGGTTCACTGTCATAAGACTTTCCCATGACAAGACAGTGATAGAGTTTTGAACACAAATAGCTCTTTGTATGAAACATTGGTGTGTGTGTGTGTATGTGCTCTAGTTTGACAACATATATCTTGCTTTTAGGGTGGCAACATATTCGCTGCCCTGAGCCAGGGGCAGAGTGATGAAGAGGACGATGCAGATGGTGACGATGACGACATCGATGATGATGATAAACCTAAAAATAAGAAAAGCTCTAAGGTGAGCGGGTATACTTTTTGTAATATTCTCTGGTGTTTTAAGTATTTGAGAAGGTATTAGATGTCGAGGCGGGGGGACTGTGGTATTGTATCCCTGGAAAGTAGAGGTTGACCGATTGATCGGTTTTTTGTTAACTGAGTGCGGAAGCGGCTGAGAAGGGTCCGCTGCCATTATACAGTACGAGAGCGGCCTTTAGAGGTGGAATAAAAACTATCACTGACCAATTTTGTTGTGTTATTAGAAGTGTTTTATTTTTTCATTTTGGATACATTTATTTCTATTGTATGGTTACATTTTGGTTCAGTTTGGATGCATATCTATTATTTACTTTAATATATATTAATATTCATATATTTATTTCATTTTTAAAAAGTACAGCACCTTTTCATGGCGCAGTCAGTACTGGTTATTTTTGTAATAAAATTCAACGATGAGTGTTAATTTTTCGTTCAGTATCAATTTGAAAAACTATGGGTTGATTAATCGGTTATCAGCAGGTAGGTACCGCCCGGCTTAGTTATCGATATCTGTAAAATCCACTATCGGTCGACCTCTACTGGAAAGTGTTCTATTAGATTTTTTTTTTTTTAATGAACTGTACCTTGTAAAAACATACTGGCAAAAAAAAAATCAGCCAACATGAAGGTTAACAGCGAGAAATTTTTATTTCTTTATTTATTTTTTAAACCTCCATTTCTTTTCCTGTTAATCAATAAGTCTCAAATCTTTATCCTTCTCTCTCTTTGTGAAATTACCTGTGAACATAACTACAATTGATATAAAAAAAAATTTATATGATGCTTATTATGATGAATTATAAATAATTCTAGCGTTCTGTCAGAGAGGTACTTGTATGAAATATGTGTGGTGGCTGGAGAAAACCCTTTATGCAGTGAACTGTTAGCATTTTCTACTATATATTATGTATTTATTTATTTATTTATTTATTTATTAAAAATACTGAAATTGTGCACATATCTCAATCTCAAGTAAAATTCTAGTGTTTAACGTCTAATTAACGCCATAAGTCAGAATTGATAAAATCTCATTGAAATAACGTTGATTGCATAGCGGACATTTTCACTGCGTTTATTAAACTGGCTCATTACCCAACATGATCTTTGCTGTAAGATAACCAAGGCAAGACAGTAAACAAAAAAAAACATTTCCATGGTGTCTTAGTAAAATACAGGTTACTGGTTGTTTAAAGGTTTTTTTTTTTTTTTTTTTTTTTTTTTTTTTTTTTTTTTTTTTTAGTACTGCCCTTCAGAAGCTACATAAGATATTTACTTATGTCTTCCCAGAAGACAAAATAATAACAAAAGTTTACACCCCCCTGTCTCTTAATGCATCATTTTACCTTCTTGAGCATCAGCACCTTTTGTAATGGTTGTGTACGAGTCCCTCAGTGTGAAAAGATGGAGCTCAACATCATGTAGCAACGGTTATCTCAGTCCCAACGACTAATGGGTTTTCCCAGACTGCCACACATCTGCTTACCTACACAGCATAACTGAGCAGCAGTACCTGGAAACCTTTCTGTTCTTGCACCTGTATCTAATATGTGCCAAAATATGTGTATGTATGTAATTCAGGAGGTTTCCAGAGGAAAGAAAAATGATAAGGCTAAGACTAAGAAATCTAAGGTGGGTACATGGGAATGCTTCTTTCTCTTTTTCATTTCCTGATCTAACCATTTTAACTTTTATTTTATTTTCTACATGTTACAGAACATCAATGTACAGTATATACCACGTACTAACAACTCTTTCCATAACCGTCTTCGTTTCTTTTTATCTGGCACGGTCACTTCCTGGAAACTGATATTCACATGATTTAAAAGGCCACAGAAGGTGTATTAAAGATGTTCTTTCGAAGGAAAAAAAAAAGGTCGTGTTGGGGTTCTCTGTTCTCATTTCTCTGAGCTCATGTCCTAACAGGGATCTGATGAGGAACCTGATGAGGAGCTGGAGAAAAAGGTTGAGAATGACAAGAAGGGGGTGAAGAACAACAAGAAAACAGGCAGTAGAGCATCTAAGGTGAGGAATTCAGCGGTTCACTGACTCACCGGCTGTTGAATCTTGACTCTCGGTCACATGTTAGCTTCTCAGCTGTAGAGCTTTCACACGTGGCTTTCAATTAAGCAAAGTAACACTGACTACGTTTACATGGACAACAATAATCTAATTATTGACCTTAATCTAAGTAAGGTAATAATGTGATTAAGGTGTTTACATGAGTCGCTTTTAGAATACTCCAGTCATGTACCCGTTTTACATGTTATTGATCATAATTAGATTAAGAGCCCGCATCATTACGTCACCGCGACCACGCCGTCCGACGTCCCTCCAGAATTTCACGTATCAACATACAGTTCGTACTCGTTATGGTACCGTATACAGTTTTGGGTGTTTTTATTTAAATTTTTTACGAACGCTTCAAGTGCGGTTAATTATTAGTCATGCTATACGTGCAAATAGACGACTGCTTGAAGCCGTGGGCTGCGTCTCAAATCGCATACTTACCTACTGTATAGTAGCCGAGATGCATGTATTTTTCCCCACTACCGGCCTATAGTAGGCAAGTATGCAGTTTGGGACACAGCCGAACTCTCTTGTTCGCCGTAAAGCGTAAAACTGCCGTGTGTGATCGTGTCCTGTCGTAAAATGCGGTGAAAATGCTCACACGACGTTCATAATGTGATTAAGGTGTTTACATGTCTGTAATGCACGTCCATAATACGATTAAAACAGGAGTAATCCACCTGTCTTAATTCGATTAGAGCTTAATTAGATTAAGGTTGCTGTTTACATGGTAGTTTCTTAATCAAATTATGGTCTTAATTAGATTAAGAGTGGATTATTGTTGTCCATGTAAACGCAGTCAATGAGATATATTTCTAAATATGGCTGTTAAAGCAATAGGGTTGTTTGAAAATACATTGCTCCAGTTGCTTTATATATTTCATGTATTTCATATATTTCAAAAAGCAAAATACAGTACAGTGCAGCACAAAACCTGTTATACAACACTAATGCTAATACAACAGACACAATACACTAGCCAGACTCAAATAATGTCTTTAGGTGTAATGCCCAAATGTTTTCATCTGGTGATGATGCTTTCAGAGATATTATCAGGAGAGGATTAAGCTATGGCTATCACAAAAGGTGCAAACATTCACTGATGCTCAAGAAGGCAACACGATACATTAAGACTACAGGGGGGTGTAAACTTGTGAACAGGATGATCTCTGTAAGTAATTTTGTTTAAAGATATTTTTCCCCCCATTTAATTCTGCTCATCAGATCTTAGAACAAAGCTACGACAAAATAATAACAATTTACACCGCGCACCCTGCTCAAAAGTTTACACCCCCCTGGAGAATCAGTGAACGTTTGCACCTCGCGCATGATTTGCTCGGCCCTGAACTGCAATACAGTAAAACTGCACCCTTTGCCTTTCACTGTATAATTGTAGCTTGCCTGATGGTGTCTACGTTTTTGCGCTTACTGTGCTCTTTTTAAAAAATAATTATAATAAGAGTGGAGTAACTTAAACACAATGAACGGATGTTTGCAGGACGAGGATGAGGAGATGGAGGAAAAACCTCAGAAGGCTGCTGTAAAGAAAGAACAGCCAAAGGTCAGGGCCCTTTAACACTTATTAAAAACATTCTTAGCATCTTGGCTTTAAAACAGCTCATAGGTGTTTATTTGGTATGACGAAACCAAGAGCCGAGAAGCAGTTGTCATTTTCCCTTTCCTTCGGTTCCCTTTCAGAGAGGCAAGCCTGCTCGGCAACCTCCTAGTGAGGATGAGGAAGAGAAAAGCGATGACAATGACACCATGAGGGTATCCACACTGCTTAACTTTACTCCTTGTAACCCTGCTGTTTTTCCCCCCTGTGTTTACAATCCTTGTTTTGGTTTTTTTCCTCCCCTTGATGGTAGAGTGCAGAGGACGCTCTTGTTGCAGAGCAGAGTAAAGAGCAGCAGGAAGACCCCTACGCCAACCTGAGTAAAAAGGAGAAGAAGAAGAAAAAGAAGCTGGTACATGTCCTGAAAACAGACACAACTGAACTAGAGAGCTATTTAATCTCTATGAATAAATGACCAGGATGTTGCTTCACAGATGGAGTACGAGCGGCAGGTGGCTAGTGTCCGTGCTCAGAACGCCACAGAGGGAGATTTCTCAGTCTCTCAGGCTGAGCTGTCGTCAAGGCAAGCCATGCTGGAGAACGCCTCTGATATAAAGGTCAGTTCTTAATCAAGCTTTGTTGAGCTCGTCTGTCTCCGTATTCTCCATTTCTTTTCAAGGTTCACAAATGTGAGCATGTTAAAATGTAGGTTCACTAATCTGTTAGGATTTGAATACATAATACTTTGGACCTGCTGTGAGCTGTATTTTAGTCATATATATGTATGTGTGTGTATATATGTATGTGTATGTATGTGTACACACACATATATATTTATTAAGCAGAATGCTAGTTTTGTATTCAGTGTGTTTATAAATGTTACTATCAAACTGCTAACCATGAGACTACTCATAAATATCTATATATATATATATACTGAATCAACGCAATATTATACAAGGGTCTAAACGAATGTAAAATATAACGGAGCTTTTAAAAAGGTGAGACATGTAGGCTGTGGGTTTAAACAGTCCTGACACTCTTGCGTGTTCTGTCGTATCACAGCTGGAGAGATTCAGCATCTCGGCTCACGGGAAGGAGCTTTTTGTCAACGCTGATCTTCTGATCGTGGCCGGTCGCCGCTACGGTCTGGTCGGACCAAACGGGTTAGTAGTTCGCGATAATAAAAATGGCTCCATTTGATAATAATAGGCTGTACATCGTGTGGAAGAATGCAAGGAATGTCACAGTCGTTGATATCTGCTTTTAATTTCTGCCTTCCACTCTGGTGTTTTTCTAGGAAAGGAAAAACCACGTTACTGAAGCACATTTCCAACAGAGCTCTCAGCATTCCTCCTAATATCGATGTGCTGCTCTGTGAACAAGGTACAGATTTTTCTGTATACGACAGCGCTGTGATCTTTTGATCTGAAGGTGTGTGATTAAATGTGTGAAATCGGTGTTAATAATCGTTCCGACATATTCATTTCTTTCATTAGAAAACTAACATTTTATTTACAAAAAAAATCTTTATTTAAACGGACGACTCTGAGAGAGATATTTCTGAAAAGAAGCCGATAAGAGTCCGGCATAGGTGTGAACTCCTTTAATACTGTTTAGAAAACATCTCAGGGAAATTCCTCAAGAAATCAGTTGAAAAAGTGGCAAGAACACATTTCTGGAAGTTCTAGGCAAAAATGGCGTCTACTTTGAAGATGGTAAAATATTCAATTATTTTAATTTATTTTGGATTTTTTATCACAACATAATTCCCTTAGTTCCATTTGTGTTACTCCAGAGTTTTGATGGGGGGTGGGGGATAAAAATAAAGATTGACTACGTTTACATGGACAGCAGTAATCTAATTATTGACCTTACTCTGAGTAAGATAATAATGTGATTAAGGTGTTTACATGAGTCACTTTTAGAATACTCCTTTCATGTTCCTGTTTTACATGGTATAGAACATAATTGGATTAACTGCGCATGTCATTACATCACCGCGCCACGCCGTCCGGCGTCCCTCCAGAATTTCACTTATTAACATACAGTTCGTCTTCGTTATGGTACCATGTATATAGTTTTGGGTGTTCTTATTTTTAATTTTTACGAACTCTTCCAGTGCGGTTAATTATTTGTCATGCTATATGTGCTAATAGACGAATGCTTGAAGCTGCGGGCTGCGTCCCAAACCGCGTACTTACCTACTGTATAGTAGCCGAGATGCATGTATTTCGCCTGCTATAGACCTATAGTAGGCAAGTACACGGTTTGGGACGCAGCCGTGCTCTCTTGTTTGCTGTAACAGGAGTACTCCGCATGTCTTATTCGATTTGTGTTTACTTCGAGTATGACCTTAATCGGTTTAAGGTAATTAAAAATTGCTGTTTACATGGTAGTTTCTTAATCTGAGTATTGTTTTAATCTGGTTAATAGTGGATTATTGTTGTCTGCGTAAACGTACTGACTGAGTGTGTCTAAACTTTTGACCGGTAGTGTACATTAATGCATTCTTTCAAATGTGTGATCTTCTCTTTATCTTTTTTTGCTGATTGTACATTGTAGTTTCGTTCAGATTTTTGCACGTGTGCCATAAAAACAGGCCGACATAAGCCCCACTTCACATCCGTCTATTTTTCTTCGTCATTATACTGAATAGCTGTGCTCTTTCTCAGAGGTGGTCGCTGATGACACTCCGGCCGTGCAGGCTGTGCTGAAGGCGGACACGAGGCGCCTGAAGTTGCTGGAGGAGGAGAAGAGGCTGCAGGCCTTGCTTGAGAAGGGCGAGGACAGTGCCTCTGAGAGACTAGAGAAGGTCAGAGGCTTTCTGTTTTGCTTTCACAGTTTTCCGTGGGGTTGTTTTCTTGAATGTGCTGCACAGAACCTGGTAGTAGTATTCTTCATCATTGAGTGTTGAGTAAACCTCCTACAACCACAACTAAAGTTCGTCAAGAATTTTAACTTTTTATATTCGTTTCAGTGGTCCATCACGTCCACCATCCTTTAAAAACACAGATGTGAGAGAGACGGGACAGACTGTGTTACACAAAACAGCCGTCTGCGATTAAGTTTTGTCGAGTGGCACAAACACAACCGGCTTTATAAAGTCATATTGAGCTCCTGGAAATGAATGGACTCGCTCATTTATCTGCACATTTGCGCTGTTAAAATGCATTTTATTTCCTCTTCATATATCATTTATGCTTTATATTGCACGCTGTGTGGAAAATGTGTACGTGATCATCTCATCATCTCTGTCAGGTGTATGAGGAGCTGAGGGCAATCGGAGCAGCGGCAGCAGAGCCCAAGGCTCGCAGGATCCTGGCTGGTTTGGGCTTCACCTCTGAAATGCAGAACAGACCCACTAAGAAGTTTTCAGGTGGCTGGAGGATGAGAGTATCACTCGCCAGGTATGAAAGCTATCAGTAGCCAAAGCAGGAAATTGTATCGATTCGATCGATGTCTGTCTTGAGTTTTGACGGAATGAATCGGTTATTTATGACATTATGACATGATCGCCTTACAGAGCTCTGTTCATGGAGCCCACCCTGTTGATGCTGGACGAGCCAACCAACCACCTCGACCTCAATGCTGTCATCTGGCTCAACAAGTAATGCCTCACTTTTTGCTCTTGGTTTAAAAAAAAAAGAGAGAGAGATTCAAAAACGAAGAATTGCGATTCTGTACAAACTACAGCTGTTATTTGCATGTGTTAAGGAAAAATTCAAATTTTCTTCTTCTCATGCAAATTTAACGCTGCATCACTCCTGAAGTTTTAACAAATTCAGTTGTCAAGTTTTCTGTAAACTATGAACCTAGAATCAATCGACTTCATTTATTATGTACTCTCACCAGTGACTTTATGATGTACCCCTGCTAATTCATGAAATTATCCAATCAGGTGGCAGCAGGGCAATGCATACAATCGTGCAGGTTGAGCGCTTCAGTTAATGTTCACATCACATCACTTGAAACACCAGAACGGGGGAAAATGTTTAATTGGGCTGGTTTGAGTATTTCAGAAACTGATGATTTCCTCCAATGTTCATGCTCAACAGTCTCTAGAGGTTTTGAGATGCTTTTCTGTTCAGCGCAGTTGTAAAGATTGGTTACTTGAATTACAGAAGACTTCCTGTCCAGTTGAACAAGTCTGGCCATTCTCTCATCAACAAGGCGTTTCTGCCCGCATGACTGCCACAAGCTGGATGTTTTTTGTTTTCCGCACCGTTATTTTTTACTTTAGTAATGTTTGGCTTATTATCCAGCTTAGGCTTGTAATGAAAACATGGGACTGAGCAGAATGTTGGAGCTTTCACTAGCCCAGTGGACTAGCTAATAACGTTACCATTTGTCCCTGAACTCTTGACTTCTAACTCGTATCTTGTTCCCCTCTTTTCTTCCTCTTCTTCTTCTTCTTCTTCTTCTTCTTTTTTTTTCCAAGCTATCTGCAGAGCTGGAAGAAGACCCTGCTGATTGTGTCCCACGACCAGAGTTTCTTAGACGAAGTCTGTACAGATATCATTCACTTGGACAACCAGAAACTCTATTACTACAGGGGCAACTACTGTGAGTGACCCAGTTTCCAGATCTGTTTTCATTTTTCCCCAATAGGTCATGCATGGGTAATGAGTTTGAAATATAAAATCCGTTTTTGTAGTGACGTTTAAGAAGATGTACGTGCAGAAGCAAAAGGAGCTCCTGAAGCAGTATGAGAAACAGGAGAAAAAGCTGAAAGAGCTGAAAGCTGGAGGAAAATCCACTAAACAAGCTGTGAGTTTTTGAATGGATTCAAATTGCTTGATATTTATACAGTTTATTGCGTGTCTGTGATGACTCTTCGCACCCTCTCTTCATCTCTTCACAGGAGAAACAAACAAAGGAGGTTTTGACTAGGAAGCAGCAGAAAGGCAAGAAGAAGGGACAGGAAGAGGAAAGTCACGAGGCCCCAGAGCTCCTGAAAAGACCTAAAGAATACACCGTGAAGTTCACTTTTCCAAACCCACCGCCTCTCTCTCCACCCATTCTTGGCCTCTACAGTGAGCATTATTCTAATTGAACAGATGGTTGTTTTTTTTTCTAAACAGTTACAAATAGAAGATGCACTATTTGGGGTTTGTTTATTTGTTTGTTCATTAGTCCCTCCAGGATTTCGTGATTTTTGCGGTCGCAGAAATTTACGTAAAATCAAGCAAACGCCACAATATCCAGAGGAAATTTTTCAAAACTAGCGCAGATTTTCCACAGATTTGGGCCAAGGCACGTTGTGAAGACTCATTCAGCCAAAGCCCTCTTCGATTCATGCGCATCAAACATGAGTACAGCTAAAAGGTCTTATTTACCAACAAACATCACTGTGAAAGACAATTTCATGCAATTGCAATTTTGCAATTCAAGCAATTTTCCACAAAAAAAACCTCCAAGTTACATCGTAAATTTTTTAAAAAGCCATAGCAAAATCATGCATTTTTGGTCACAACCATCACAAAAAACTCCTGTACTCCTTACGTTTTGGGAAATAGAATCAAATAAATTTATTAAAATGTGACCCAACAGGTACAAACAGAAATAATTGCACGAATAGGATTAAAAGAACAGTCCTGCACACATTTCTAGTTGAGACCAAGTATGAATTTGAGTGATGAAGCTGAGGTTGAGGAACTGTCGGAACTGACGTTCCTGTGTTGTTCTGTGTTTCCAGGTGCATAGTGGTAGGATTCATGTTTAATTAAATAAACAGTATACAATTAAATAAACACTCACTTCTAGTTTTAATCCAAATTCTGATAAAGATGTTTGTTTAAATGCCGACAGTGGCATTGTGTAGAACACCATCAGCTAGTTCAGCTCATCTGACTATGAACAAATTTCAGGAACCAAAAAACATGCAAATGTTTACTGTGGATGGTTTGTTGCTGCTTTAAGCAACTGTCAGAGCTGCTATTATAGCAGGCAGATTAACATCATCTGACCAGTCAGAGTTGAGAAATCAACAGTGCTGTGGTATAAATGTTAGTTAATCAGGATTGCCTTAATAGTTTGGTCGGAATAGCCAAATGTTATATATCAACAAAGGTATATATTTGACAGAGTTATTTACAGTATGAGCAACACTTTTATCATCCATTGTTATGAATGACTAAGGGAATTTGGCTTATGTGTTACTTCATATTTATACCCTTGTGAAATAGGAAGTCATGGTTGAACAATTTCCTGTTCCTGGTCACCCAGGGGTACTAAAAAAATAATTAAAATATCAATGGGAATATACTTCAAGTATATTTTTCTCTCATGAATTCATAGGGGTGCATACCTATATTTAACATATTTAAATTTTTTTGATAAACCTGTATTGTTTTTAATTGTTTGAGCAGAGTATTTTTGTGAATTTCATTGAACAAAAGATCACAAGGTTAAACAATGAAGACAATTTTTCTTCAGAGCCTTCTTTGCCCCTATTTACCAAGGGTGCCGATATTAATGGAGGGAACTGTATATTATCTGTCTGAAAGTCGGTACATTTGATTGTTTCTTGCTGAAAGAAGGAAAACTCACTTTGTTCTATTATTCTCAGGTGTGGACTTTGGCTACGTTGGTCAGAAGCCTCTGTTCAGAAATGTTGAATTTGGTATTGATATGGAGTCTCGAAGTAAGTCACATTTAAAACTTTGTGCACCATTGTTAAAAGAAATTACATGGTACATTAGCAATAGCTTTTATATTAATAAGAAATTATTGATATGTATAATAATTTACTGTAGATATGATTTATAGAAATATCTGAACAGTTTCTAATGAAGGAAATGACAGAGTTATTCTTTTTCCTCTCTCCAGTTTGTATAGTTGGACCAAACGGTGTTGGAAAGAGTACACTCCTACTTCTGCTGACAGGGAAGTTGACTCCTGTAAGTGCTGCTCTATAAATTCTCATCTTGTGTGTTATTTTTCTTGTCCAGTTCGTCTGTAAAATGGAACTTTGATTTCATGCTAGCTATGTAACAAGTAGCATCATACTGACATACGTGGCCATAAGCGTAGCACAGTGGTACACTATGTAGTAACCAAAAAAAAAAAAAAAGATCTAGACGTGTATGAAAGTGTCTACAGTTCTCAAACTAGCACAGACGTAAATAAATTAGTCCCTGCCAGTGGTAACTGATGGCGTGTCCACCTTTTATGTTTCAGACCAAAGGCGAGATGAGGATGAATCACCGCTTGGTAAGTAGAAACTCCTAAATGTTATACCACAGTGCTGTTAAACTCTTGACTCTGATTGGTTAGAAGGTTCATATTAATGTGCTTGTTCTAATACATTATCCATTCGATAGTAATGGCTAATTCACAGGGACTTGTATGGTGAATACTCCATACAGTCAGTACGTTTACATGGACAACAGTTTTCCAATATTAACCCGATTAAGACAATACTCTGATTAAGAAACTAGCATGTAAACAGAGATTATTGATTACCTTATTCCGTCTAAAGTCATACTCGACGTAAACACAAATCGAATTAAGACGTGGAGTATTCCTGTTTTAGTCGCATTATCGAAGTGCATTATAGACATGTTTCATTATAGAGGTTTCACCCGTATGATGTAGCTTTCAATAAGGAGATGTTTATGTAACAATTTTGGAATGAGTCTCCAGTAACAGTAAAGTTGTAACTTTAAGTTTGCCACCATGGGAAAACTCTGCATTTTCTCAGTAATATAAGCATAATTTTTATCTGATTAACTTCAGTAGAGAGGAAACAAAGAAATGCTGTGAGGGAACAACGTTCAATGCAGCTATGAATGGATCAAGAGTATAATTTTCAAATTGCTGTCATATTAACACACTTTGGGATGTGCTGTTCTAGGAAAATAATAATAATAATAATAATAATAGTCACCCAGCACACACGGCCCTTTTGTTGATTTTCCTGTAACTGCACATCCTGTCCTGTTTACTCCTACATTAATTTACTGTATCAACTTTTTTTAAAATCTTAAAACGGTCTCCTTTTTGGAAATGAATTGATTTGATGTGTTCAATGTGCATAGAAAGTGGGCTTCTTCAACCAGCAGTATGCTGATCAGCTGAACATGGAGGAGTCTCCCACAGAGTATCTGCAGAGGAATTTCAATCTGCCATACCAGGACAGCAGGAAGTGTCTCGGCCGCTTCGGTCTAGAGAGCCACGCGCACACTATACAGATTTCTAAACTCTCTGGTGAGCACTTGATTCTCTTTCTACTGTCTTTTCGAACCACTACATCTATTGACTGCTACATTTTCTCACATTATTAGGCGGCCAGAAAGCAAGAGTGGTATTTGCTGAACTTTCTTGTCGCCAACCGGACGTCCTGATTTTGGTGAGTGGTTAATGGCAGCATGTCTGAGGACATCCGTTAAATCTGGCGTAAATATAATAAACTGTTTACGTCTATTTTCATTCGTATTTCCTTTCCAAGGACGAGCCCACCAACAACCTGGACATTGAGTCAATCGATGCTTTATCAGAAGCCATCAATGAATACAAAGGAGGTAGGTTTTCACAACAAACGCTAAATATATGCACTTGAGAATGATATTTAATTCTGTGAAATTCACTGGAACTGACCTTCAGCTGTAACAGACCTCTAAAGAAATGAACATTACTCACATTGGCTCTTATTCATCGAAGTTGTTAAATCAGTTGGAAAAAATTGTTTCCTCGTTCATTGATTTAATCTTTTGGCATGTTTGTTCGATCAAACTCATGTCTGTTCCAATTGTGTGTAAATTTATAATATCTCAACAACCTTACGAATGTTTGATTTGCAGTTAAATAATCCAAATCTGTAGCTGATTACATCCTAGTTGCAAATTTAACTTGTGTGAAAAATTGGAATATCACAAAACATTCACAACTAAAGCACCGTTTCAATCCCATGTGATCAAGAGAACGAAATAGTCACTTCCAGGGAAACTGGCACAAAATCGTCTATCCAAACATACTCTCCGCAATTTTTACTTTTTTTTGCCAATTATCCAGTCACATGATTTGTTGAGGCAAAGTCACATGACTTTTTTGGCCTCAATTGAGCGCATACGTTTTTATGATTTTATTCGCATCTAGTTTTTCCATTCAGCGTTTTTTTTTTTTTTTTAAATGCGTTACACAGCTAATGTAATTAATAATTATAGCAAATGTAGAAGTAGCTTGTAAGTGAATAACGGTAAAAATGTCATCATAATTGCGCACTCAGTAAAATTACATTTTAGTACAAGGTTCCTAAGAGTAATTGGTGACTTTCCGTATAAGAGGCAACCGCAAAGCCGTGACCAGGCTGTAGTGTTTCGGGCAGGCGAGATAACATTAGCACACTGAAATATTATTTTTTTGAGGCCAATAAATATCATTTTCATATCAACACTAAAGCACACCAGATGTTGTTTTATTCACTGTGTACTCTGTGTATTGTTTTTCTTTCAGCATTTTTATATGAAATGAGAGTTTTATTTTGTTCAGGATGGAAACTTGACTGTTTTTTAAAAACGAATCGTAAATTCAATCTGATTATTTGAGATGTGAAATTAATTAACACCCAGCTATAAATAACTACCTGCAGGTGAGTTTAGAAAACAGTTCAGTTTTCTACCTGATTTTGATCTTAGTCACCCGCACTAAATTATTTTCATCTCAATTGACTTCTTTCGTCAGATCTTGGATAACTAGTCTGCTTGAATGCTTTTATTGGTATAACTTGGGCCATGTTTCATGTTAATTATAAATATACACTCGCCGTCCACTTTATTTGGAACACCTGTACATTTGTGCAGTTATCTAATCAGCCAATCATGTGGCAGCCGCACAATGCAAAACAAAATAGTGCAGATACAGGTTAAGAGCTTCAGGTAGAGTTCACGTCAAACATCAGAATGAAGAAAAAGTGTGATCTCTGTGATCGTTGCATGGATGTTGGGCTGCTTTGAGTATTTCATAAATTGCTAATCTTCACACACAACAAATTCTAGAGTTTACACAGAATGCTGCGAAAAACATTGAGTGAGTGGAAACATCTTGTTGATAAGAGAGTTCAGAGGAAAATGGCCAGATTGGTTTGAGCTGAAGGATGTAGAATCTCGCATAATAATCACTCTTTACAATCGTGGTGAGCAGAAAAGCATCTTTTCATGCTCAAAACATCGAACCTTAAGCTCGGTGGGCTACAATAGCAGAAGACCACATTGAGTTGTACTCCTATCAACCAAGAACATCTCATTCAAGGTGGGGTTTTTTTTGCACCATTCTGTGTGAGCTCTAACAGCAGTTTCTGAAATATTCAAAGCATTTGGCACCAACAACCATGCCATGGTTAAAGTCACAGAAATCACACTTTTTCATCATTCTGATGTTTGATGTGAACTGTAGCTGCATGAACTGCTGCCACATGAATAGCTGATTAGATTATTGCATGAATGATTATTGCAGGTGTTCCTAATAAAGTGGACAGTGAGTATATGAGCATAAACTGGACCATTCATATCTTTGACGTGTAAATGAAAAAAATCAAGGGTGGGAGCTTGGGTCCATGTATTATCCATCAGTTGCGCTCAAATCACCAGATTTGTTCTTGCGTCATTGTGTGCGTGCAAATCTACACTCATTTCAATGCAACCTTGATAAATAAGGGTCAGTGTATGTTTGGTTGTGCAAGATGTACAATTGTGACTTGTCTTTTCTAGCTGTGATCATCGTGAGCCACGATGCCCGGTTGATTACTGAGACTCAGTGCCAGTTGTGGGTGGTGGAAAACCGGTCGATAAACAACATCGACGGTGACTTCGAAGACTACAAGAGAGAAGTGCTGGAGGCTCTTGGAGAAACGCTGGTTAACAAGCAAAAAGAGTGAACGTTCGACAAGGGGATGCGAGATGCTTCGTTTTCAGTGCCGTAATTTACTCGCACAAACCCTGATGCTTCAGTCTCGACACCTACAACGAAAGTTCATCATTAAAACCTCAGTGTGAGGCAGACTGACACAGTGTAACTGGTTTCTGGACTTTTTTTTTTTTTATAAACAAACCAAATTCTCTGAATGGGTGTGCAGGCTGACTTAAAAATCTGTTGATTTTAAAGTCTTGGTTTTGATTTATTGTCAGCTTTTTCAGGAAGTACAGTTTGAACTTCACCAGCATTTAACCTACATAGTGTTTTTCTAAATAACCTACAGGAGGGCTGCATGTTATGGATAAAAATCGCACATTGCCATTATGATTGATTTGTCCTGCATTAGTTTAACACCCCCCCCCCCCCCCCCCCCCCCCATCCAGAAAGTTTGATCTGGAACCTTCATTACAACCTCCCAGTACACAGTTTAGTCTGAGCTTTTGCAATATTAGCAATTAATATTGCAAAGGCCACTATTAATATATAACATTAACATTATATCTATGGTGCAGCCTTAATTGCATTAGTGCAAAATTGAAACGCAACTAAACATAATGGGATCTTACTTGCGCATCTGAGTATTGACAATACAAATAAATACATTTTGCAGTAGGAAGTGGTACTTTCTCTCTTTATTGTGGAGGTATTTATAACACATTACTAATTTACAGGTGAAGAAAGTCCAAAATACATATTGATACCTGTGGTGGCCAACTCTGGAATATAATTATTTCTGCTTTTCTTCTCAATCATGTCCTTTTTGAGTGTATTACCAGAATTTTAGTATTACTGATCATAGCATGAGTAATTTTTCCATCGCTTATTAAATATGAGTGTGAGGACTGAATAGTTATGGTACTTCAATAATACCAAGTTCTATCTCACTCAGTTCCACATTGCTGTTTGTTTGAAATATTACTGCTAGAGCCTGTTTCCTCAACACAATATACAAATCCATGCTTTATAATTCACTGTTCTCAGTCCATAACAAGGTTAAATCTGTACCCTACAAACCTATCCAGCATGTAATATTGAGAAAACATCTCTACTTCAGGTAAGGTTTGTATATCTTCTTCACACGGGCCAGCTCCCGTTCATCTGGCTCTATGTCACCGTACCACGCGTACCAAGGTTCCCCATGGGTGTAAGCAGGTGGGACAGGTGTGCGCCCCACTGCGCCATGGGAATTTGAGAAGTCCTCTCCAGAATAGTCTACAGAGGGTAACTGGGTGGGAATCAAGCCTAAAAGATAGAAGTGATCTTTTAAAAGCCACTTCAATACAACATGCAAATACTATTGTGTCAGATGTCTTTGTGTCTCACCATAGTCTCTTGCAGTTTCAATTGCCGTGTTAAGTAGTTTCTGCTGCTTCATGCATACACCTGAAGGGCATGAAAACAGCAGAGATGATGGATCTAAATGTAATTTACTGTAAGGTTGAGACCATAAAAGGAAAAATGTGTGGGATTACCAGTCCTAGTAGGATCGTACAGAATTCCTGTGTGAGGGCTTATGAACTGTTGCAACAGGTTAACGTTCTACAAAGACAAAGATTAGATTTTAAACCATTTTGTGGAGCATGTATACAATTTCAAAAAAGGCAAATCACACTGAGGGTATGTGTGCATGTACAAACCTGGTAGTGGATGATTATATTTGGATCACGGCAGATTGGACAGGGGTTCCCACATATCTTGTCTCCTCGCTGTTGCAACATAAAAACAAAAATGTCTGATAAGACTACAGACACCTCAATGAATTCCCCCAATGGCAATGAACAAAGCCTGTATTGAAACCTTAGAGGCCATTTTGCAACACAATACATTTTTACAGCAGAAGCAAATTTGACTTTTCTAAGGGATTATCATTAACATGTGTTCTTCAATTATGTCCAAAATGTACGGTATTTTGTAATAAAATTGAGTTGCGTTTTTTAATTTACAATTCATTCCTTGATCAATATGATCATTACACCCCCCCCCCCCCCCCCACCAAGAGTTTTCTACATTACCCACAATTCTGTTTGACAACCTGCTGATAGTGCCACCAGTGAGAATTATTATTTGCTTCATTTCTACATAAAGAGAGCAATGCAGCAGCACTTCAGTCCTTTTGCCTGTCCAGCTTTTGCACTTGCTCATCTGTACACTCTGCTTAAACAGATCAGCTTCAACTTTTATGCTAATAACAAATCAGCACCGTTGCACACAGCGCTTGCTTTAATGTCTTCGCCACTTCTCGGTTGGGTTTCTCATTGACATGATACTGGAAAATGGTGACTGAGAATGGAACAACAGAACCTGAACATTATCTTCTATGTTTGAGATAACTGATTTTTTTTTTTTCCCATCCTGACTGCCATTTTAACTGCAGTAACTGTTCCTCAGTGGCGTCAGCCCGGCAGACAATCTTCTGCAAACTTCTCCCAGGAATAATGCAAGTACAGCACCTATCAACAACTTGATATTGATGTTTTAGTTTGGAGTTTTCCTTTACGATGGTTATGGGGATTCCCACAGGGGAGTGTGTTAAAACAGTATTGGATAATAGTGTATTAAAGCAGTTACATACTATGCAGGTCTTCCTGGTCTTTTGGGGGGGAATACCACCTTTATGGTTCCGTCTGTAGTCAGCCCAAACTGGTCTGGATCCATAGCGGTCAATGTACTCTGAAGAGAGAACAAAATAAAAGCATTTATACTGAAAATGTACATATTATTTTACCAAAACAAGAACAACAGATTTCTCTGTACCTTCACTTTCCAGGTATTCCCATGGTGCATCTTTATAACGAGGATGTGACTCTAAAGCCTCAACTGCCCGAGCACTGACTCCATGACATGTCAGTTTAGCAGAATTAAAAAAGTGTCGCAGGACTGGAGTAACAAACAGGACCGTAACTCCATTGTGTATTGACTGAAATAAAAAAAAAAACAACAACACATTTTCTTATTAGTCCCAGCTGTCAAAACCCTTATTCGCTTGCTAGCTGACTTCTTTCACAGATTAATTAGTTACAATACGAACATTAACGCTACTACATACATCTTGCCTCAGGTATTGTAAGTGTTTATAAAAGGACAAAAACAAACCTGAGCTCGAAAAGTTTTTTGAAAAACAGCAGGAGAGACGCGACAAGCCGCTCTCACGATGCTATGTAAGGACGCCGCCATTTTGTCTTTATAAGAGAGGGAGGTTAAAGTTGAACACAAAGGAAGTAATGCTTTCCCTCGTAGACAGAAAGAGCTCGTTTATGTGGTGTATTGCTGTTTTTCATTTATTTTATTTATTTTCATTTTCTAGCTGTTGTTAACTCTTTTCATCTCTGTTTTAAAGATATGTATCGATTCAGTTTACAGGTTTTAACCAGTGGATACTGTAAAATGATTACTGTTTGGGATAAACACTATGAATGTAGGATAAAGCCTACTGTACAAAGATTTTTTTTTTTTAAATGATATCATCTTCAGCTGTAACTTGTTAATTTCTCTTTTTGAAATTCACTTCTGATTTATTTAATTTATTTCTTTTGGTCAAATCAATCTCCTCCTCTTCTTCTTCTTCTTCTTCTTCTTCTTCTTCTTCTTCTTTAAAGATTTTGTTTTGATCAATTGTTCCATAACTGTTAACTGTTCCATAACTAAACAGCTGGGGGGAAAATATTATTTTACTGTTTTCCCCCTGCTGACAAGGCAAAATGAGCAAGACAAGAAGAATTATTGCACCTATTGGTAGACAGACGGTTAATATCAACAAGCCCTATCCCCCGAGTGCTGAGTTCAGCCAATCAAACCCCATCTCGCTAGTCTGCAGATCAATGCGTTAAATGATAGAATAATCATTATGTGTCTGCGTGATGAGGGGATGTGTGACATTGTGTGGGTAGCACAGTTGCCAATGATTCTTCTGATATTATATATCAGAATATATCTTATTATACCGTTATTATCTCTCTCTCTCTCTCTCTCTCTCTCTCTCTCTCTCTCTCTATATATATATATATATATATATATATATATATATATATATATATATATATATATATACCCGTCAGTATATATCTTAGTTTTGAAGCTATGATCTAAGAAACACCAATATCTCTGCCGTCACAGAGGCGAAGTTCCTGGAACTTCTTATAAGAAATCGCTTCCATGTAATACTTCTCTCAATGTAATACATGCATTTCTAATATCATTGACTCCCTTCCATACAGACAGCAATACACAATGACTTCATAAAATTCTAATTGTAAATCATTGACTCCCTTCCATGGAGGCAGCAATACACAATGACGTCATAAAATTCTAATTCTAATTCTAATTCTAAATTCTTGATGATTCCAATAGTCAGTGGTAAGGCTGCATTGGTCTTTCTATCTGCACAATAAAGGGCAAACCGCCTGTGTGTCAACACTGAAAAGCTGAAAAGACTTGCGAAACCCAGCCAGGAGACACCAAATTGTCGTGGAAATTAGACAACACAAGCACACTCACCCTCTGAAGGTAAAAAGGTTTAGTACAGAAAGATGGTTAATACCGGATAGAATAAAGCAGGATAGAATAATGAGAGCGGTCTGAATCGCCTGTACTGAACCACTACTATTTATATGAAACGCAGGGCATGACAAACTTCTGTGTACCAATAAGAAGCAGTTCAAGACAGTTCAAACAGGCTTTGTTTTAGGGTCTTGGAAGATATGCAGTAGAACCTTAAACAGAAGGACATGTTTGTGTCTCTGTAAGCAGATAAACATTTTGTACTGATCTCAGTGACATGACATGGCCTTCTTAGGCGTTATCCTCAGATGAACATAAAAAGAACAAGAACAAAACTATTACAAAATGAATAAAAAATGAATAATTTCTCTCACATTACAATCAGCTAACCATTAACAACATTAACATTACTAGTCCTTATTGGTATTCACTAGACATAACATGCCACCAATAGAAGGCAAGAAATTACCAGTAGAGACCCATAGGGACCATTACTATTAAAACCAATACAATTCCTTAAAAAACACATTCTATGAGGGTTGAGGGTTTATATATATATATATATATTTTTTTTTTTTATGTATTTTTTTAGCAGGGTTGTATACACACAGTATCTCACAAAAGTGAGTACACCCCTCACATTTTTTGTAAATATTTGATTATATCTTTTCATGTGACAACACTGAAGAAATGACACTTTGCTTCAATATAAAGTAGTGAGTGTACAGCTTGTATAACAGTGTAAATTTGCTGTCCCCTCAGAATAACTCAACACACAGCCATTAATGTCTAAATCGCTGGCAACAAAAGTGAATACACCCCTAAGTAAAAATGTCCAAATTGGGCCCAAAGAGTCAATATTCTGTGTGGCCACCATTATTTTCCAGCACTGCCTTAAGCCCCTTGGACATGGAGTTCATCAGAGCTTCACAGGTTGCCACTGGAGTGCCCTTCCACTCCTCCATGATGACATCACAGAGCTGGTGGATGTTAGAGACCTTGTGCTCCTCCACCTTCTGTTTGAGGATGCCCCACAGATGCTCAATAGGGTTTAGGTCTGGAGACATGCTTGGCCAGTCCATCACCTTCACCCTCAATGAACTGTAGCTCCCCGGTGCCAGCAACATTCATGCAGCCCCAAACCATGACACTCCCACCACCATGCTTGACTGTAGGCTAGACACACTTGTCTTTGTACTCTTTACCTGGTTGCCGCCCCACACGCTTGACACCATCTGAACCAAATAAGTTTATCTTGGTGTCATCAGACTCAGGACATAGTTCCAGTAATCCATGTCCTTAGTCTGCTTGTCTTCAGCAAACTGTTTGCGGACTTTCTTGTGCATCATCTTTAGAAGAGGCTTCCTTCTGGGACGACAGCCATGGAGACCAATTTGATGCAGCCCTTAAACCTCTGCAGCAATGCTGACAGCACTCATACGTCTATTTCCCAAACACGACCTCTGGATATGACGCTGAGCACGTGCATTCAACTTCTTTGGTCAACCATGGTGAGGCCTGTTCTGAGTGGAACCTGTCCTGTTAAACCGCTGTATGGTCTTGGCCACCGTGCTGCAGCTCAGTGTCAGGGTCTTGGCAATCTTCTTATAGCCTAGGCCATCTTTATGTAGAGCAACAATTCTTTTTTGGGCCCAATTTGGACATTTTCACTTAGGGGTGTACTCACTTTTGTTGCCAGCGGTTTAGACATTAATGGCTGTGTGTTGAGTTATTTTGAGGGGACAGCAAATTCACACTGTTACACAAGCTGTACACTCACTACTTTACATTGTAGCAAAGTGTCATTTCTTCAGTGTTGTCACATGAAAAGTTATAATCAAATATTCACAAACGTGAGGGGTGTACTCACTTTTGCGAGATACTGTATATATATATATATATACATATATATATATATATGTATCTTATATATATATATATATGTGTGTGTGTGTATATATATATATATATATATACACACACACACACACACACACACACACATATATATATATATATATATATATATATATATATATATATATATATATATATATATATATATATATATATATATATTATATAAATACAAGCTGAAAAGCTTGTTTCCTGATATATACAATGGGGTCCAAGAGTCTGATACCACACTGAAAATATGTGTTTGGCTCTATGAAAACATTTACAAATATCAGGTCAATCTTAAACCTCAAAACTTTACAATCGTTGAAATGTAAAGATAAATGAATATTTATTTTTTTTGTCATGTTCCTTGATGATAAAATAACCCTGTTAACGGAATCGAAAGTATATAAGTTCACAAAAAGAGTAAATCTATTTTATGTCTTGGATTACAAATATTATTTTATTACAACTGGATTCTCATGTAACAAATGATCTAATATTTTTTTTATAGCTAGTCTTGTTTTCTATATGTAATTCCCTCTATTGTTTTCCTTTTACGTAAAGAAAAGTGGACGTGATTGGGGGTTGGGCTGTTGTCCTTCACGAACAAAAGGTCGTTTCGACGAGAGCGCCTGCGCCATAGCTCACAGGCCGAACTGCGCATGCTCGAACAGCCATCTGACGAAAAAATCGTCATCTGTATATAAACGCGGTCCCACCCTTCTAGATCATTCCTGGATTTGTCTGAGGTAAGTGTTCCTGTGGGGGAGGATTCTACAATTTTACAAACGCTATTTAATTATTACTTGCTAGTGTTTTTGGTCCTCGTTTTGTTTGGATTTTAATTGATAAGTGTGAACGATTTTTGATATTATTTCCCCCTCTTGTTAACGTCCATTATGTTTTTTTCCCCCTAACCGACGTTTGTTCATCTGCTTTGTTCCAGGTATCAAACGATCTCACTGAAGCTCTTGGCGTCGAGGATTTTTCCAACTGTGTGAAGATCAAAACCCCCCCAAAAAAGTTTTTTTCTACTCGAGTAACGGACATTTGACTTCTACTTTTTTGCTCCAGATTATTCAAGAAGGAAAAGCTAGCATTCTAGCCACATCATTCCCGCCCATTAAGTCATTTTAAGTCAAAATGATAGAGTCATGACAGTTTAAGCTGTCTAAAACTGTTCTGAAAATTGTTGCTGTTAAGCACAAAATATTATAGGTACCCGAGACGCAGAGGAGAATTATAAATAGTAAGTGTTTACTTTCAAACCAATTTGAATCGAAATTTAACGGTTAATCAGTTGCCTGTCTTGGAAATGATCAATTCTTAAAGTAGTTAGGAGAAAGCTGTGATAAAGCGAGTAAAGCTGGCTAGTTAGCGTATGAGCTCACACCGCAAAGATAGCAGCGGCTAAACGCCCTGTTTCTCTTTGTGTGTGTGAGACGGATTCATATTCTACTAATTACTGATTAAACATGTTTTTAAATAAGCTAGCGATCGCTTCTCATAAGCAATCTGTTCATAAAGATTGCCGCAGCATAAAGCAGGATGTAATTATTATTATTAACGTGCTTTTGAAAGGAGAGCTCATTGGGACATTCAACGCAATCTGTCCATAAAGATTGCACGATGACGACTGTGGATGTACAAGGGTTGAAATGTTCGATTATTGGCTTATCTTTAGTTAAATTTAGTAAAATAAACAATTAAAAAAAACGCATAAATGGAAGTCGGTTAGCTTTTAGTGGAAATTTTTTGTAACGCTGAGAAATGTCGAGGTTGTTTGTGTAGTCGTGTTTTGCTTTTAAAATGGCGGACGGGTTGTCCTTTGCTGAGATCCAACGCAATGGTGGCTTTGGCTTTGAGACCAGATGGTATTTGTTTGCTCGGGATTTTCTCGTGTTGTTCTAATCAGAGTCGGTCGGAATTCAATTTTTTTTTTACCATATATATATATATATATTTATATATATATTTTTATTATTTTTGGGAGTGGGGGTGCGAGTGTAAATAGTTTTCGGGGTTGTTTGGATATATTTCAAGATGGCGCTCGGGCTTCTTCACGAACGCGAAGCGGTTAACGGAAAAGGGGGCGGGGCTTAGCGCACGCGCTTGCTTCAGGGGGTGTAGAGCCGCACGCGCAGGATGACTCTGACAGATGGCGAGAGCCACAGTGGGGCTTCTGTAAATGACTCCCATTTTATATAACGCATCTGTTTTAACACAGCGCGGCTTGGGCATTGTCAAATCACCGGGTTTGTCATGCAGACTTATTGTGATTATTTATTTAAACAATATTGTGTTTTAAAAAAAACCCCAACAACAACAAAAAAAGGCATGAAGGAGTTCCATTGTGTACCACCCTGTGTAAGGTGATGTTTAAAAAGGCATTACACAGTCCGTGTGTGTGTGTGTACATTTTAATGTGTTTCTTTTCGAACTTGACAAGTTTATTCACTATATTTCTGATGCGATATTTCCGGCAGTCGTGTCCACTTGTTCATGAGGTAACTGCCAGCTTTGTTTACTGTGTGTAACAGTTGTGACATTTTCAGGAGTGTGTATTGTACCGTGTAACGGAGGTCGATACTGAATTCAGAGACTAAAAAAAACTTCAACAACACTTTTACGGGTAAGACACAACATGATTTCCTCACACGACTCACATTATGTTTGGTTACAAATGATTTTTGATAAGTTTATTTACATTTAAACAGAAATAAAAAATAAAATCCCAGGTAGCATTTTCGCCACTCGGGAAAAAAAAGAGCGTACATGCAATAGTACAAGCACATAAATATATATATATATATTCACTACACAAGTTGCATGCTGAAGTCTATCATCTTTACCTCATAGTTTTAGATATTCTTTTGCCGTTGTATAATCTGAAGCCCGGATAAAGTTTTTGGTATTGTACAGTCCAGAAGTAATGTGTGTGAGATCGGAGATCCTTTGGGTTCTGCTTTACACTGAGCGGCTGAAGGAGAGTTTTAAAGCCCGGCGACGCAGAGTGGGCGGGGCGAGAGCGTGTCGGTATCTCCGCCCATCTTCCCGCCTATTTAATAGAGTGCTTCCAAAAAAAAAAAAAGCCTGATTTCCTCATAGGCAGGTCTGCTGTAAGGTTACAACTCACTGGAGCAAACCAAGTGAAATACTCATGTAGACAGGGTTTTTTTTTTGTTCCTTTTTTTTTTTTGTAAATATCTTTTTGAACACATTGTCCTACACGGTTTGTAAACCATGATTTTCAATTCTTTTTAGTTCTGTATCATGTCTACAGAGCAGTAACATTTTGGTGGTGTTCCTCTTTATATATATATATATATATATATATATATATATATATATATAATTAAAATCAGTAATTTCTCTTTGATCTATTTGTAAACGGCCTCTATCGTCTGCATTGATTTTATTATTCAACAGTATTAACAATTTTGACAACTTGATGGCACCATAGTACACAAAGCAAGTTTTGATTAATTAATTAATTATCATCAGCATAGTGCAGCTTTTACATTTAAAACCCTGGAGTATTTACCTTTTTTTAAAAAAAAAAAAAAAAAAGTATGTTTATATAATTGTTGCATGAATATTAGTAATAAATGTATGTATGTCTAATTAAGGTATGTAAGGTAACGTATGTGTGTGTGTATATATAGTCTTAGTATTTAGGGCTGCAGGTTTTCTGTACAAGTGTGCCTCAGTGTTTATGTTGTAGAGAAAGTATTACACAATCCTGTTATCATGTGAGAGTTACATCTGTGGCTTGGTGGTTACCTTGAGCAGTTTTTACTGCCACCTGGAAAGGAGGTGTGTATTCTGGGTTGTACTGACATGTTTTCATTTCAGTTTTCTCTGTGACTGTGTTTTTGTTGGAGATATATATATATATACATATACATATATATATATATATATATATATATATATATATATATATATATATATATATATATATATATTTAAAATATATAATCCAAATGTGACAGATTTTCACAAAGTTTCTTGAAAGAGAGATACTTCAATATTTTGCTGTGCAATAGAAATCATTCACACAGCATCACAATGATCACAGGTGTAGTAAAACAGTTGACCAATAATAAAATTGCTGTTCAGTGTTTTAGCTTTTTGTACATTCTTCTCCAGTAGGTATTTTTATATATGTAATTTTCACTAACGCTTCTGTAACGAAAATGCAATTAAATAAATTCACACATGACTACCTGTTTAAAATTATAATCAAGTACACTGAAAGGGTTTTTTTTTTTTTTTTTTTTTTTTTTTTTTTTTTTTTAAAGTAGTTATCACAAAATGATCATGTCAGAAATCATGTATGTAGTCCCTTTTAAATATTTACATACACATCATAATAAGGAGAGCAGGTGGTTCATGTGTTAGAGGAAGGTTGTAATAATTCACTTATAAAGTTTACCCATGGTGAATATTGTAAGCCTGTCACGAACAATATTAATATAAAAGGATTTTAATTCCTACAAGACATTACCTCCCACCTAAAAGTCAATTACATACAGTTTATTTTGTTAATATGTGAGTAAATTTTTCACTATATACGTAAGCAGTGTTATATGCCAGAGACCAGGTCGAGGGAAATCATATCATCTGTCATGTTCATTATGCCTATACCTTTTTTCATATCACATAAGTTGCTCAGCTTTATCAATCCATGTTTTTAAATTGTCCAAGCATAGAGTTTGTGTCACTGAAGCTTTGTGTGTACTTCGCAAGCCATTCTTACATTCAAATGCCAGTGCTTTTATTTTAGAGCAGGCCCAGCCAGGTTCACGAACATACTTATGGAACGTTTCGTGCCGATTTTATGCCCCATGACCCGAGCTGTCTCATCAGTGCTTGTCATAGGTGCCTGATGGATCTGGGATCACGATTTGACTTTGCCCTGAGGTCTGTGGACGTGATGCAGTTGTACAGTCGAGCTCAACAAACAGCTCTTCGTGTAGCTCAACTTAATTAAAAACTTTTAAAGCGTTTGGGGTATGATGGAATAAGGATGCCACCAATTGGAATTTCCTGATAGGTTGTATCTATCATGTTGGCCTTTTTTTGGTGTGGCTTTTGTTTATAGCCCAGTAAAGCGTGTGTAGAGTTGATTTCAGCCCGTGTGTGGGGTATTTTGTGTTCCAATGAGCTCTCTAAATCTACTTTGACGAAACCATTTTTAATCTTTAGGGTTAGCTACAGCTGTGGTAATTCACTTACCGCACAGTCACTCTAGAGTAACAACCATTGTGTAACCTCAGACAGTATATAAGTGCCACTTATTCTCTTAATTCTTTCTATCTCTCTGCTCTGTCTGTTTGTGTAGGCTGTAATGGCAGTGGGCCCAGTGGACCCAAGGGAGGTATTGAAAGGAGTGGAGGCGCTACTGGGGAAGGATGGTGAGCTCCGAAGCCTGGAGGGTGTTGCCAAAGTATTCAGGTGAGACTTAAACACATATTGTACAAGAATTGGTGATCCCCATTTGATTGTTATTCTAATCTCATGATTTTTTAAAAACTTTTTTTTGTTGTTGTTTTTTCGCTGCAGTCTGATGAAGGCCTCTCATAAAATGGTCAGCAGGTGCATGTATCTAAATATCTTGCTGCAGACCAAATCACATGACATTCTTAATCGGTATGTATATATAGCCTATACAAGCTATAGAGTGCAACTTTGTTTTTTATGAGTCTGTCCAAACCTACAGTTATTCTGCTTTACAGATTTATCCGTGTTGGTGGCTATAAGTTGCTGAACTCTTGGTTGACTTATTCCAAGACTACCACCAATACCCCAATGCTGCAGCTCATTCTTCTCACTCTGCAGAAACTGCCTCTTACAGTGGACCATCTCAAACAGGTAGCTCTTTACTTCAAGCTCTTTGCCAGTGCTGTTTATATAAACACATATTTTTTGATGTTTTCTAATTATTATTATTATTTGTGGCTCTTTCTCATACTAGAACAACACGGCAAAGTTGGTTAAGCATCTGAGCAAGAGCGGGGAGACAGAAGGTAAGAGTCCAGTTGTGGTGTATTATTGTGGTGGTACTCTGATGTATACATGTAGATAAAACTTCAAGAGGAACATGTTGAGGAGCACATGTCTCCCGATGCCCTCTAATCTAATGGAACCCTGTTCGATACACAATGGACGATCTGTTGATACACATCTTAACACTTTTATTAAGATTCCTTCCTGTTTGCTCAGTCCTGCCTGTCGGGTTTGTTCTTTGCAGAGTTGAGAAAGCTCGCCTTGGTACTCGTGGAAGGTTGGATGGCCATCATCCGCTCTCAGAGTGTTTCCAGCGGCGCCTCGCCTAACGGTAACAAGTTCTTCTTTTTTTCTTTTATGTCATTCACATAGCAATTTCATCACCCTCTTGGGTTTCATTCTCACCCGCACAATTTGTCATAATACAAAAAAAAAATTTAGTCCACATTCCTTTATGTGGTGCTTCAACATTCATCACACTCTTAATGTGTATTTTTTTTTTTTTTTTTTTTTTTTTTTTTTTTTTTTTAGACAAGAAAAGAAAGAAGGAAGACGTTAAAGTGCGTCCAGAGGTGAAGGTTGTGGAGAAGGGGACAGAAGAGGAGAGGAAAAGAGAAAAGCCAAAGGCCCATGCGCCCAGTCATGCGAAGATTCGCTCCACAGGTCTGGTCCCCATCTTTATGATGTCACATTGGTTGATTTACAGCATGTTTATATTTTGTGGTCTTCTGAAATGTTAATATATGATCCTGGTTTTATTTTGCTCGTTCAGTGAGAAAGTCTAATGTAGTACGTTAATTGTTAATAGGATTTGTTGGATGTTTTTATAAGCGTTGCTCTTATGCTTCATCTGAACAGGTTTAGAGGTAGAAACTCCAACACCCATCCCTACAAAAAAGGTCCCTGTAGTCCCCCAGCTTGGAGACAAATACAACATCAAACCTGCCGTGCTTAAGAGGCCTAGGTAAGTTATGTTTAACAACCTGGTAATAATCTGCCTTGGCGTTTACACGCCTTGCGTTAAGTGAACGTGTTGCGTATTGCTGCCCTCTGCTGGTGAATGTTAACCTCGGTCATGTTGCTTCCTCCAGCTCTGGTTTATCAGACGCGCCACCTGTGGAGAAAAAATACAAGCCTCTTAACACCACGCCCAACTCGACCAAAGAAATCAAAGTCAAGCTCATTCCTGCACAACGTAAGCACCCTGTTTTGGCATTTTATGCACATAAAGATGTAATAATATAATTAAAAGATATTTTTTTTTACCTATTTATGAAGCTTGCCACTTTGTTGTAAAAATGTCTTACCATTCCATTAGCTATGGAGAGCCTGGGCTTTCTGGATGCACTTAACTCTGCTCCAGTGCCAGGAATCAAGATCAAGAAGAAGAAACCCAAGGCAGTGTCTCCTACCTCTAACAAGGTAGAGTCAGAAATAATTTTTATTATTATTGTTTTTATTTTTTAGCTGCTCTTCCGGAGGAATAAATAAACAGCGGCATTCATGTGTTCTCTTTTCTTCTGATTTTCCACAGCCATGTCCGTTTGAAAGCAAGCCCCAGTCATACTCGAGCTCGCAGACCAAGCCGTCTTCCCCCGAGGTTCCTGCGTCTCACACTCCTCCACATGAGCCCCAAGACCTGGAACAGCCAGGGACGCCTGTCCCCACCGAGGACCCTGAGGCTATGGACACTGGTGAGTTCACTCAGCCTCCACTGTGCACTATAGAGGACTATTACGCATGATTGTGAAGATGTTTCATGACTTACTAAATAAAAATCTCTTTGTGCTGTACGTGTGTACAGATAAGCCTAATGCGCTTTCAGAGCCACGCGGAGAGGAAGAGAGCCTCACAAAGAAAGGCAAGAAAAAGAAGAGCGTTCGCTGGGCCGAGGAAGAACAGCTCAAAGAATATTTTTACTTCGATCTGGACGAGACAGAGAGAGGTAAGGACGGACCCGTCTCACTCCTCAAACTCCGTCCACGCAGTTTCGAAGGTGATTGTAATATAATTCACATCGTTCGCTTCCTTCCCTCAGTAAACGTCAACAAGATTAAAGATTTCGGCGAAGCGGCCAAGCGGGAGCTGATGATGGACAGGCACACCTTCGAGATGGCCCGTCGACTTTCACACGACGCCATGGAAGAGCGGGTGCCCTGGACACCCCCGCGACCTTTGATCCTGTCAGGCTGTCTGGTCAGTCCAGGGTCCAGTAGCACTGAGAAGCTGACGCAGAGGGACAGAGAGATGGGCATCCTCCAGGAGATCTTCCTCAACAAGGAGAGGTGAGAGCATCTTATTCGCTTGAAAACAGATACATTGTCACATTCATTAACGTGTTCAAAGATATGTTTTTGGACATTTTAAATATCGCGTTTAAAGTCATTCTCCGCTTTTCATTTAGTGTCCCAGACAGCCCACACGAGCCGGACCCAGAGCCTTACGAGCCGATGCCACCACGTCTCATTCCTCTGGATGAGGTACACACCACCTCTATGCCTTCACCTTTACTCACACGCAGTCAGGGAATTTCTCTGGGGCAATATTGTGAGCTAGCAAACATTTTAGACATATTGATTTGTAAGTCCTCCACACTGGCTTATTTCCTTTCCTTCCTCTGTCTCTTTGACGATCCAGGACTGCACGACGGTGGAGGACAGCTACACGGAAACCGCTGACACTGCTGTATCGTGTCCACCCCCCACAGCCCAGGAGGGGTCCAAGCTGCCCCCTGTCCTCGCAAATCTCATGGTCAGCCTGAACAGCAGCAAATGCAGTCCGCAAGCTCCGAGCAACACACCACCTCCCAACAATTCCTCTGTGAACGTCCAAGAACTCCTCAGCTCCATCATGGTGCGTTTTTTTTTTTAAAATTTTTTTTTATTTATTTATTTTTTTTTAGCCCCTCCCCCTGAGCGTCCTCTCCTCCTTCCCCAACTGCCTTCCTCTTTGTCCAGGGGCTAATTTGATGTGCGTGTGTGTGTTGTTTTTTTTTTTTTTAGGGTGCTCAGGGGTCTAACCAGTCAGCAGAGGACCTCATTAAGCAGCCTGATTTCTCTGACAAGATCAAACAGCTTTTGGGATCTCTTCAGCAGAACCAGAATCAGAACCAGAACCAGCAGGGCAGCGCTCCACCTAGTAAGCAGTTCAAAGTTGCTTTTATAGTGTGTGTGTGTGTGTGTGTGTGTGTGTGTATAAACAGTAGACACATTAGATTAAAACATGCCGGAGTGTGAAACAGTGTCGTTATTGTCGTTATTACAGTGTCGAATGCAGGTCTTCTCGGCCACGGTCCCGGCATGAACATGAACAACAACATGAACATGCCGATGCCCATGAACGGCAGTTACCCACCGAACAAGCCGCCCGGCGGGCCTCATTTCAGTCACCCGCCCCCTCCTCACGGGCACGGACCACCACCCTTTGGCGGAGGAGGGCCGCGCATGATGGGTCCTCCACCCGGACCTCAGGGTAGAGGAGGGGACAACGGAAACTACTGGGGAGACGACTCTATACGGGGAGGACCACACCGGGGCGGCCATTTCCACCGTGGGAGAGGAAGAGGAGGAGACCAAGGGTTCAGAGGACGGGGAGGACGAGGAGGACCACGCGGAGGACACAACAACATGGGTGGTAAGATCATATTTAGTGTTTTTATTGAGTTTAAGTTGAGTTTTTGGTTATTTGCGAGCTTAATCATTTCTTTTTGTCTTCTTTCTGATCAGACATGTCCAAAAGACCTGTGTGTCGGCATTTCATGATGAAAGGGAACTGCAGATATGAAAACAACTGTGCTTTCTACCACCCGGGTGTGAATGGTCCTCCTCTACCTCCCCAGCATGGGCATTAACTTCACCCCAAGGAGGCAGACTCTCCTTGAATCCCAACACTCACACTGGATGTGGTCCTGCCACTCACCTTCACTAGAGGGCAGTAGAGCACATTTTGAAGAATTTTTTTCCCCCATTTGATTCCTGTTCAGTGTTTACAGCTGCCAGATCAGAGACTGCGACGTCCGGACCCCCGAGCATTTCTCCCCCCTCGTCTCTCGCTCTCTCTATGGAAATTAATGCTTATAAATGACTTCATCATAAGAACAAGCTAAAGCCTGCAGTGATGGATAGACTTCCTGTGTAAATGCAAAAACTCAGTGTTACGATCACTTCAATATATTTTTGTGGTCATACGTACGACACCGATTTAAAAGTACGGAAGAATGTGCCACTCTTCGATGACCACTATTGCAGCTTACTTTTGATTTACACTGTTATATACGTTGTGTTCGCTTTGGGTGTTACCCATGATTTATTTTTTTTATTTTTTTTTACTTTGAGACTATGAATTTGGTTCAGCACTACAGAACCTTTTGAAGTGTGAATGTGTTCCCGTTAGTATGTGTTTTTGTTTTAAATTGTAGAACGGAGGGGAAATGTACTGTTTTGCCGTTTAAGCAGGTTACGGTTACAGAAACCGTCTCTCTGTTATCACCTGTGGTATATAACCACGCATTCTAGCACCTCCATTTTTATTCCAAAGTCCGTTGGGTGAACAGCTTTACCTTCAGCTGCCTGGCTGATATGAAGCTGGATTCTCACTCACACATGCGCGTGCACACACACACACACACACACACACACACTCATAATAATGTGTCCTAGATTGCTATTAATGCTTGAACTTGTGTAAAAAGGGGGGAAAAAGACAATCAGGACAATTAGGGTGTTATCGTTTCATTCAGTCTGTGCATCCGTGCAGTCACACTCTCAAGTCATGGTCACGTATATCCTCATACAGCAGTGCTGAACTGAGCCTAAGGCTCTGAACCACTCTCTGGGCCAACGCTAGTGTTTTCTGTGAAAACAGTGGCCTTTGTGTCTCTTGTGGGACTACATAGTTTTTCTTTCCTTTTTTTTTTTCCCTCTCTCCTGTTTTTATTTTTTGTAAAAATCAATTTTTTTTCACCTCTATCCGAACGAGGTTTTGTTTGTGTTCTAGAGGTATGTGTGTCTGAGTTACAGTTGCAAAGACACATTTATAAGTATATAAAATCTGTAAAGGTTTTTTTTTCTACATGTACTAATAAATGTTCTAAAAATAAATTCTAGTTTCGAGCAATATCAATCACAATAATTTATTTATGTAGCGACTTTCATACAGAAAATGCAGCTCAAAGTGCTTCACAATTATAAAGAGAGGAAAAGAATACGTTCTATAACTAAATTTAAACCGAGGAAGGTTAATGTTGTAGGGAAAATATAAAGAAGGAAAATAAACAACCTATAAAATGAGAGAATTTTCATTTTACAGGTTGTTTTTATTTTCCTTCTTAATATTTTCCCTACAATATAAATATAAAAGTTAACGATATAAAATGTGTTCTTCACGCTCCCTTTAGATTGGTCAGGTAATAAATGATTAATGTTCTGTAAAAGCACAACCAATTCATTTCAATGTGCTAATTCTGATACATTGTTTCTCTGGTAACAGTTTACACAAGTACTTGTATGGTGGTCACTCCACGTAAACCGGTATTTTTCAGTGTATGATTGTGAAGTTTTCTGTGAGGAAAAGTTCATATAGGATTTTTTGGAAGGAGTCTCCAGTGTTAGTGTGGTAACAGTCCGAAGTGAAGCTGTAATTAAGTTCTCTGACACGGGAAAGTCTTCAATAAATGGACGTTTCAAATTGCACTTACTTTACATTTCTACAGTAAAATAAATGCATCGTTATTGTGAGCATTGAGTTGGTCCCTGTGAACACATCTAAATGGGTTTGATCATCTATCTATTTGAAATGTCCGTTTTATAATGGATTATAAAGTGCCTCCTGTCTCAATTATATTGACAGATCCAGTGATTTTGAATTGCAATTACTTTAAAATTCTACAGTAAAATGAGTTGATCTTTATTGTAAACATAGAGTATGTCCCTATAAACTGATCTGAGTTGGTGTGATTGTCTACCAATTTTAAATGTCGCTTTTACTTCAGTGTTAATACGAAGTAAAATATCAATATTTTGGTGTCAGGCGTCCTCTGTGAAATGAACCATGTAGGTTAATATGGAAACGTGAGTGGTTTGCCACTGATTAGTGTCGTGACACGTGCGCACACGCACTTCGTACGTGCACTGGCCGGAACAAAACTGACTTTTCATTCACTTCGGTAAGCTCCCACTGGTTCACTGACCCCCGATATTAGAGGAATAAAACACTCAGGAAAAAAACCCCAGCACCTTCCAAAGTGTTTTATTCCTTACTTACTCCTTCTGTGACGTCAGTCCGGTTTACAGTCATTGATAAATGTTAAGCGGTTTATGAAGTTCAATCTCGTTTAATAATTGTTTGTTCTCTACTTTGTTTAAACATGCTAACAGCAGTGAGCCAGACCTCATTAGCCCGTCGCTGTGACCGAACCTGGTCGCATCCGTTGATACGTTTGACTTCCTACCCGGCACATCCGTGTTCTCAGGGCGGGCCTGGAGCAGCGTTTGTGTGTGTGTGTGTGTGTGTGTGTGTGTGAACAGGAGTGGCCTCAACACTCCGCCCTTAGAGGCAAATATTGACATGAGCAAGAGTTGGTTTGAGTACACCTCAGCAATTCACTGATAGAAAATCCACACACCCATTCACAGTTCTGCTCCTGATATGTTTTAGTTCCGTTTCAAAGGGAACTCAACTTTTCGTGAGCTTCAGGCAACATCTCATTCCCTTTTCAGGGAACAGGGTTACATGTGTAACCCAGACGTTTTCCTGGGTCTACGTTTTTGCTTGCACGGAAAGCAGCCTTGATCGTGTGTTCAGCAAAAAGGAAGTGGCCTCTAAAACACTTTTGTTTGATGATATAATGCTGAACATTCAGATTGTCTCCACTGCAACATTTTGTAATATTACTAATTATTAATTACAGCCACTTTTTATTTTATTTCAATTGATCATGCCAGTGCCAAACAACACACTGCATCCCCCCCTCCCCCCCCCAAATTAAACCTTGTGCGGCATAAATAATTGTTTTCTTTTCTTCATTACGCGTTTTGTTTGTGAGAACATGGCTGTAGAAGAAGAGAGAACATGGCTGCCTGAGTTTCTGAACAAAGGCAGCATTGATCGCTGTCGGCCCGCCATTATCCCAAAGGCTTTTAATCAGCCCTCAATCCCAGCATTGTTCCCTTCAGGATGCAGACTGCTGAGGATGTCCACAGGGATGGCTTTATTATTATTTTTTTTTAGACTAGAAACCGAGATTCATTCATTGATCTTCAGTCAGGGTCGCAGTGGATCCGGAGCTTGTCCCAGGAACGCTGTGTGTGTAGCAGGAAAACACCCTGGATGCGATTCCAGTCCATCACAAGGCCTCACACATACTCTCAAATTCACACCAAGGGAGGTGGGAGGAAACAGGAGAACTTGGAGTGTTCTCAGGTGAACACCGGGAGAACATGTGACGCTCCAAATACACAATAATCCATGCTCAGGATCAATCCGGAGCTTATGATTTTACTCAACTTTCTCCTTTGTTTCTACATGTTACAGTAACATACAGTGGGGTCCAAAAGTCTGAGACCACATTGAAAAAAATGTGGGATTTTTTATTTTTATTTTTTTTTTTACTTCTTTAAAATGAGAAATAAATAGAAGGTATTAGAATTTTGAAATCTTTCAAACAAAGAATGATCGTTATTGTGGATATTTAATGTTTGAGATTCTGCACTATTTCTAGGTCCCTATTTAAATGTCAGCAATTTTATGGTACTGGCCATGTTAACCGCGTTGTCCAAAAGCTCAGGTTTTCCTCATGTCTAATCGCTTCTATCAGATCACACAACGCTCAGACGGATTTGATCTAAAATGCATCATAAGGTTTTGCACAAAGCCTGTGGAGTCCATGAATCCAGCTCGAGTGCACGCTCTCTTTAGAGCAAAACTGGGACGAAACAAATACTAAGACGCTCTGAAATTCACTTAAATATTTCAAAGATTCTACTTTTCACTCAAGTTTTTGACAAGAATATCATTTGTAGTGAATATTGGTATATTAAATTAGAAAAGAATGCAAAGATAGAAGCGTTTTCACTAGTGACCCCACTGTAGGTTCATCTTATTGGAATTCATGTTGATGTGTGCACCTATGCGAACAGTTTCTAAAGCGTATACATGGTGACCATACGTGTCATTAAAGGATTGGAAGTTCATTATAAACACGTCAGTGATCCCGAAGTGCGATAAAAATCAGCCAGCTTCCTCCTCGAGAGCAAGCTTAGACGCAGGATTCCAGTTGGTTAGCACAGACATGAGCATGTTAAAAGCTGTGTACATAAAACACACCCAGCTTTGAGACTGGGAGAGCCTTAAAGGGCCTGATTACATTCTCTTTTCAAAGCTTTTGAGTCATTTAAATTATATCTATATATAAATTACAGAACAATAATTTATAAGAACCAAAAGAATGGTGAGGAAGAGGACCTCGTGCTACAGTGGAATTCCAAGTGCTAAAAGGTCAGCATCCAGCAAACCCTCTTCCTTCCTCTGCTTGGGTTTCTGCCCAGGCAAACAAGTACAGCGGTACAATATAACCTCCAGTGAAAATCTAAAAAAATAATACTGATTAATAATTTTTTAAAAATCTAACCTGTTTCCAATCTCCATTTCCTTGAAAATGTAGGTCTTAAACAGATAAATCATTTAACAGACGATGCCTCATTTAGTAATACATTTTAGCTGATTTAATGTATGAAATATATTTAATACACTAATCTATGTTGTATCTGTATATATTTAAAATAAAATTAAAACATGTTTCGCATGTATATACAATGATTTTAATTATCTAATGATAATTAAAGATATATTTATAGACATTTTGTTTTATTTCATACTAGACAATACTTGTGTGACACATTTAGATATATTCAATTTACATGTAAATATTTTCATTAATTGAATTGTACAATCTCCATTCCAACCTGAATTTTATTTATGAATACATTTTTAAAAAAACTTTTTCTATAGAAAGTTTTTTTCCTTTAAAATTATATATATATATAATGTATATATGAGTTATGAAATGCATTGCTTTTCCTAGGGAAGTTTTTCTCTCTCTGAATAACACGTCATGCTTTTGTCAGTGTTAGTGAAAGCCTGACATCACCTTTAAAATCTCAGCCAATCATAAAGAGCCTAATCATTACAGGCTTTGCCTAGTTTTAATGACATTCTGCTGACCTGGCCTTGGACCAGAGCCAAACGTAATCGAAATTAGTACATTTTCTCATTTTGGGGCTTTTAGATTAACACCAAGCCTCCGATAATTGATTCAGTTGATTATTCAGAACAGCGTCATGTGCCGTATTTAAAGGAGATTAAAAGAGGATGTAAAAGTAAATAGGAACTCTTTTAGGATGGTGTCGAATTAGACGTTCCTGAACAGGACGAGAGGAGAGGCGGGACATGCAGGTGCACAGGTGTATAAATGCAGCTCAGGTGAGAGTCAGAGACCACAGCAGGACCGGGAGACTGAACACACACACACAGACTAAAGGGAAACCTGAGAGCAGGTGAGAGTCTTGACAAAACTTTCCTTCTTTCCCTTTCGGCTTTCAGTCTATGAGACCGCTCTTTGTTAGATACTCAGACATTCTTGTCATTTCTATGTTACTCTCTCTGTACAAAAAAAAAAAAATTTAAAAAGAGAAAAGATACTCAGCCTTTTCTAACACCGGATTGGTCTCCTTTGATCAGCCTGTGAAGATGATTAAAGGACTGTTGTCAGTGCTCTTGGCCCTGGTGGTCGTGACTTCCACCATGGGGAAGCCTGAGAAAAGTTCTGACAAGACTGCGGTCAAGAAGGAGAAACGAATCCCTCAGACTCTCTCCAGAGGTGAGTGTGGACAAACACTTTGTTATAATGCATTGCTCAGAATACTCAGCGAGCACTATGGGTGTGTTTCTTTATTCTTATTTGCTTCATTCTTTTTCACTCGACTCCTTCAGTGAAGCTCGTATTACCTGAGCTCAAATTATGAAAAAGCTCTGTGTCTCTTTGTGACTTCGCTGCTTCTCCTTCTCAGGATGGGGTGATCAACTGATCTGGGCTCAGACCTACGAGGAGGCACTCTTCTTGGCACGTTCACAGTAAGAAATGCTTCATTTCCTTGATCTAGAAAGATTTGTAGGCATTGATGGCACATCCAGGACGAGTTTATCAACCATTTCTCTACTAAAAACTAGGACGCTGTATTGGAATTTGCGTCACTGTTCAATATCGTTTACACAGACAGTGAAGTAGTATTTGCTCAAATGCTCACAGAAGACATTAAACATGATGGCGTGAATGATTGCTACACACTGTTTCCTTCTTGTCAAGTGTGAGTCCATGTGAACCACGTTTTTGATCAAATGTTAATGATATTTCTACAGGAACAAGCCCCTGATGGTCATCCTCCACTTGGAAGATTGCCCACACAGCCAGGGTAAAGATTTAAACCTGCACTTCAGGAATTTCATATCTGTTAATGTTTAAGTGCCTATTCGTGCATAACAATTTAGGTCAACCTCTTTGTCAAATGTTTGGTGAGCAAATATTAGTTTTGTTCCTTCACCAGCCCTGAAGAAAGCTTTCGCTGAGGATAAAGAGATCCAGAAAATAGCCGACGAGGACTTCATCCTTCTGAACCTGGTGGTGAGTCTTTAATCTTTAAACTTTATTGTATTTTTCTGTGGATGAAGTGGAAAGTATGAAATCTATAAATCTGTGTATTACAGTATGAAACCACAGATAAGCACCTGTCTCCTGATGGGCAGTACGTTCCCAGAATCATCTTTGTCGGTGAGTGTGTTAAACCTGAAAGATGACGCTTTAAAAAAAATTTCCACCAAATGACAGAGTGAAAAAAATGACCTCTTTACTTTTTTTCCAGATCCCTCAATGACTGTTCGTGCTGACATCACTGGCCGCTACTCCAACCGCATGTATGCCTATGAGCCCGCCGACATGAAACTCCGTAAGTGGACTCGTTTTGTCCGAATGATTTTCTATACGTCCAGTTTTTGGACAGTGATTAGAGATTATCTTCCACGGATTATCAAAGTGATTATAAGTGAAATCCTCAACATTCTACAAAATTATTCTACTTCTAAGCCCTAATGACATTTCTATTTACTCCAACAGTGCAGAACAACATGCTCAGAGCCAAGAAGCTTCTGAAAACAGAGTTGTAAAGTGCAACTTCATGATGTCTTCCATCCTGGAGTGGATTATCTCCCCCATTTAGATTTTATAGTTCTTATTCTGTTAATAAATATAATGCTGTAAAGAAAGAGAAAACCCGCACTGGAAATCTTTGAACTCATTTTTTGGATGTATTTTGTTTTGAGATCCTGTTACTGTCAGCCTTATAGACCGGCTTTTCATCTGATGTACTGCATCAGCGATGCATTTGTTTTTGGATAAATAAAGAAAAGTTGTACTAAACTCTGCTGTTGTGTCTTCATTAGTAAGGAAATGAGCACTGCGCTCATATTTGTGGCCTCTAGTAAATAAGTGGCCTCATTAAGGTGATTAAACTGGCAGGATTACCCAGATTTACCTAGCCCTTGTGGGTTTGGGCCTACTTTAGACAATTTTTGTAGATTTTTTATTTTGCCTATATATAGCCTGTAAACATGTTTCACATGCACGTGTCTGGTATCTATACTATATCAACACACTGGACCTTAAAAAACACAAGAAAACAGAAAGTTGAATTTAGAAAAGAATGATTCTTCTTACCCTGTCCAGGGTGTACCCCGCCTTGTGCCCGATGCTCCCTGGGATAGGCTCCAGGTTCCCCGTGACCCTGAAAAGGATAAAGCGGTATAGAAGATGGATGGATGATTCTTCTTTATTCAAAGCCACAAACATGCATAACGAATCTTATAAGTGCTTATAAATATATGTAGGACAACAAAAAAGGAAAAAATAGGTTAAATAAAGGTAAAATCAACTATGTGCTGTGTAATTCACTGCCCCACTTTTGCTGATGAGCTCTCCCACTATATCTGAAAATACTCTTTCAGTGAAAAGCAGTGCCTAATGGCAGGAGCAGACTGGAACCAAAAAGTGACCCTGGACTTTCTGGCCCAGAGTGGACCACCACACCCGGCCCACAACACTGCACAGCATTACCCACCAACTCATTGATGGTTAGACCAATTTTTAACACCAGTTACTAGCATACAAATAATAACACAATACAGAAACATAAATGCTATTTAAACACATTTATTTGAAGTAGCACTGAACAGATATCAAGTCATATTTGTAAAACAGGCCAACAGAAACAGAAGAACCGCGTGACAAAGAAAATAAAACAATCAAGACAGCATGTTAGCTAGTCAGGGGGCATCGTCTGCGTGCAGTGTAGGAGAGCTGCACCACTCAGCTGTACAACTCCTGAATCAGGACTGAAACTTTATTTTTTTTCAGCACTAACATGAATCCACATCTGAATGGCACACTGTCATCATGTGACATTAAACTCACCTATGATCATATCTGCAGAGTTCAGGGTTTCTTTTGGGAGCAGGTCAGCAGAGCTTTAGAAGGAAATGAGGAGGAGGAGAAGAAGGGTGTATACAGTTGCAATCAAAATGATTCAGTTTATTGTCAACATGTACAGATTTTCAGCTGTTTGCAATGAACAAATCAAACAAAGTCAGTTGAAATAGTTCAACACAACGAATGCTTCAAGTGGTTTCCCCAAATTCAACTGAAAATGCAACTTATAATGATTTCTCCAGTTTCAAAATTATTCAACCCCCTGAATCGAATCCTTCACAACAGCACAAATATGCAAAACAGGTGCTGTCTCAAGCACACCTGATGCTACTAATCAAGGGCTTCATTAGTTGCACCAGGTGTGCTTGAGCTGGAACACATGACATACCTGAACTGGCTAGGGGTTGAAAGTTTATGAAATACCTGGACGGGGCAGAAAAAGGAAGCTATCAATGGCTGAAACCAGATTTCTGAGAAGGCAGCTTGTGAAAAACCCTCGAGTGACTGCAAAAGACCTGCAGCAAGACTTGGTGGAAACAGGCACTGAGGTTTCAGTGAGCGCAGTAAGGCGTGCTCTAAATGCAGAATGTTTCCATGTCAGAACTTCAAGACGTTCACCACTACTGACCCAAAAGCACAAGAAAAGTTGCCTCAAAATCATATAAATAAGCCACAGAAGTTTTGGGATTCTGTTCTGTGGAGTGATGAAACAAAACTGGAACTTTTCAGCACGATGAATCAGCGGTATGTCTGGAGGAAGAAGAATGAAGAAAGTACACTCTGCCCACAGTCAAGCATGGTGGTGGATCAGTGATGCTCTGGGGCTGCTTTGCATCCTCTGGCTCTGGAAATCTGCAGCGTGTGGAAGGCAAGATGGATTCATTGAAGTATCAGGAAATCCTAGGAGAAAACGCCAGGCTGTCTGTAAGGAAGCTGAAGCTTGGGCGTCATTGGACCTTCCAGCAGTACAATGATCCCAAGCTTACCTCAAATTCCACCAAGGCTTAGTTGCAGAAGAAGAAGTCTTAGAAGATTCTACACCGCACCACAGTCACCTGACTTGAACATCATAGAAAATCTCTGGTGGGATTTGAAGAAGGCGGTTGCAACATACAAACTCAAGAATATTACTGAACTGGAGGCCAGTGCTCATGAGGAATGTGCTACAATTCCTCAGGAACACTGCCAGAAGCTCTGCATCTCGTTTGCAGCAGGTCATTACAGCAAAAGGGTGATCTACTAAGTACTAAAGATGCTCGCCATAAAGGAGCTGAATAATTTTGAAACTGGAGAAATCATTATAAGTTGCATTTTAATGTGAATTCTTGAAACAGTGTTTGATAATTAGAGAATGTGGAAATGGAAATATAGTCATTTAAAATGTTACTATAAAATTAATTATATAATAATTACACTGTAATAGTTGATTTTACCTTTATTCATTCCTATTTTTTCCTTTTTTGTCCTACAAGCCATTATAAACTCTTATAAGATTCGTTATGCATGTTTGTGGCTTTGAATAAAGAAGAATCATCCATCCATCCATCCAACTTTCTGTTTTCTTGTGTTTTTTAAGGTCCAGTGTGTTGATATAGTATAGATACCAGACACGTGCATGTGAAACAAGTTTACAGGCTATATATAGGTATATATAAATAGAAAATCTACAAAAATTGTCTAAAGTAGGCCCAAACCCACAAGGGCTAGGTAAATCTGGGTAATCCTGCCAGTTTAATCACCTTAATGTTTAATCACACTTATTTACTAGAGGCCACAAATATGAGCGCAGTGCTCATTTCCTTACTAATGAAGACACAACAGCAGAGTTTAGTACAACTTTTCTTTATTTATCCAAAAACAAATGCATCGCTGATGCAGTACATCAGATGAAAAGCCGGTCTATAAGGCTGACAGTAACAGGATCTCAAAACAAAATACATCCAAAAAATGAGTTCAAAGATTTCCAGTGCGGGTTTTCTCTTTCTTTACAGCATTATATTTATTAACAGAATAAGAACTATAAAATCTAAATGGGGGAGATAATCCACCCCAGGATGGAAGACATCATGAAGTTACACTTTACAACTCTGTTTTCAGAAGCTTCTTGGCTCTGAGCATGTTGTTCTGCACTGTTGGAGTAAATAGAAATGTCATTAGGGCTTAGAAGTAGAATAATTTTGTAGAATGTTGAGGATTTCACTTACAATCACTTTAATAATCCGTGGAAGATAATCTCTAATCACTGTCCAAAAACTGGACGTATAGAAAATCATCCGGACAAAACGAGTCCACTTACGGAGTTTCATGTCGGCAGGCTCATAGGCATACATGCGGTTGGAGTAGCGGCCAGTGATGTCAGCACGAACAGTCATTGAGGGATCTGGAAAAAAAGTAAAGAGGTCATTTTTTTCACTCTGTCATTTGGTGGAAATTTTTTTTAAAGCGTCATCTTTCAGGTTTAACACACTCACCGACAAAGATGATTCTGGGAACGTACTGCCCATCAGGAGACAGGTGCTTATCTGTGGTTTCATACTGTAATACACAGATTTATAGATTTCATACTTTCCACTTCATCCACAGAAAACTACAATAAAGTTTAAAGATTAAAGACTCACCACCAGGTTCAGAAGGATGAAGTCCTCGTCGGCTATTTTCTGGATCTCTTTATCCTCAGCGAAAGCTTTCTTCAGGGCTGGTGAAGGAACAAAACTAATATTTGCTCACCAAACATTTGACAAAGAGGTTGACCTAAATTGTTATGCACGAATAGGCACTTAAACATTAACAGATATGAAATTCCTGAAGTGCAGGCTTAAATCTTTACCCTGGCTGTGTGGGCATTCTTCCAAGTGGAGGATGACCATCAGGGGCTTGTTCCTGTAGAAATATCATTAACATTTGATCAAAAACGTGGTTCACATGGACTCACACTTGAAAGAAGGAAACAGTGTGTAGCAATCATTCACGCCATCATGTTTAATGTCTTCTGTGAGCATTTGAGCAAATACTACGTCACTGTCTGTGTAAACGATATTGAACAGTGACGCAAATTCCAATACAGCGTCCTAGTTTTTAGTAGAGAAATGGTTGATAAACTCGTCCTGGATGTGCCATCAATGCCTACAAATCTTTCTAGATCAAGGAAATGAAGCATTTCTTACTGTGAACGTGCCAAGAAGAGTGCCTCCTCGTAGGTCTGAGCCCAGATCAGTTGATCACCCCATCCTGAGAAGGAGAAGCAGCGAAGTCACAAAGAGACACAGAGCTTTTTCATAATTTGAGCTCAGGTAATACGAGCTTCACTGAAGGAGTCGAGTGAAAAAGAATGAAGCAAATAAGAATAAAGAAACACACCCATAGTGCTCGCTGAGTATTCTGAGCAATGCATTATAACAAAGTGTTTGTCCACACTCACCTCTGGAGAGAGTCTGAGGGATTCGTTTCTCCTTCTTGACCGCAGTCTTGTCAGAACTTTTCTCAGGCTTCCCCATGGTGGAAGTCACGACCACCAGGGCCAAGAGCACTGACACCAGTCCTTTAATCATCTTCACAGGCTGATCAAAGGAGACCAATCCGGTGTTAGAAAAGGCTGAGTATCTTTTCTCTTTTTAAAATTTTTTTTTTTTTGTACAGAGAGAGTAACATAGAAATGACAAGAGTGTCTGAGTATCTAACAAAGAGCGGTCTCATAGACTGAAAGCCGAAAGGGAAAGAAGGAAAGTTTTGTCAAGACTCTCACCTGCTCTCAGGTTTCCCTTTAGTCTGTGTGTGTGTGTTCAGTCTCCCGGTCCTGCTGTGGTCTCTGACTCTCACCTGAGCTGCATTTATACACCTGTGCACCTGCATGTCCCGCCTCTCCTCTCGTCCTGTTCAGGAACGTCTAATTCGACACCATCCTAAAAGAGTCCCTATTTACTTTTACATCCTCTTTTAATCTCCTTTAAATACGGCACATGACGCTGTTCTGAATAATCAACTGAATCAATTATCGGAGGCTTGGTGTTAATCTAAAAGCCCCAAAATGAGAAAATGTACTAATTTCGATTACGTTTGGCTCTGGTCCAAGGCCAGGTCAGCAGAATGTCATTAAAACTAGGCAAAGCCTGTAATGATTAGGCTCTTTATGATTGGCTGAGATTTTAAAGGTGATGTCAGGCTTTCACTAACACTGACAAAACCATGACGTGTTATTCAGAGAGAGAAAAACTTCCCTAGGAAAAGCAATGCATTTCATAGCTCATATATACATTATATATATATATATATATATATATATATATATATATATATATATATATATATATATATATATATATATATATATATAATTTTAAAGGAAAAAAACTTTCTATAGAAAAAGTTTTTTAAAAAATGTATTCATAAATAAAATTCAGGTTGGAATGGAGATTGTACAATTCAATTAATTAAAATATTTACATGTAAATTGAATATATCTAAATGTGTCACACAAGTATTGTTTAGTATGAAATAAAACAAAATGTCTATTAATATATCTTTAATTATCATTAGATAATTAAAATCATTTATATACATGCGAAACATGTTTTAATTTTATTTTAAATACATACAGATACAACATAAATTAGTGTATGTCATTAAAACTAGGCAAAGCCTGTAATGATTAGGCTCTTTATGATTGGCTGAGATTTTAAAGGTGATGTCAGGCTTTCACTAACACTGACAAAACCATGACGTGTTATTCAGAGAGAGAAAAACTTCCCTAGGAAAAGCAATGCATTTCATAACTCATATATACATTATATATATATATATATATATATATATATATATATATATATATATATATATATATATATATATATATATATATATATGCCTGTACAATATTCTTGGTTTTGTGATAAACAGCACTTCAACATCATTTCAATCTTTAATGGTTTATGTAGCTTTGTAGAAAAACTTTTTTTCTGAAATGAAATCTCTGCTATACCCGGTGGGACTGAAAACCCACCCAGGGTGCTAGATGTAACCGTTTTTCTAAAAGTGTACTTAATATTTCAGATGAAAACCTTATGTATTATTATAACAATGTCTGCTAAATAACAGCATGAACAACATTTATGACATTTCTTTATTACCCTGTAAAAACACAACGTATTTTTAAAATAAATTTTTAAAAATGTATAGTAAAATCATTATTAATCTGTCTGACAAAGAGAATGGTTCTATCCACAAAAAAACGGCTCCTTATTATATAATGACTTTTGTAGATCCAATGTGTTTTATTCATTACGTACGTAAATCTGGAACGGCGGTTTTTAGCCAGACTGTGAGGTTGTCTTTTCTACATTCCAGGATGTCAGTTATAGGATGTAAAGGGTCAAATCTCTCTGTGGCTTATTCAAACTGGCACACTTTGGCCTGTAAAATCAGTCCCATAGGAAACCTGTGGCCAGGGCGGACTGGCCGTTGGGCCGGTCTTTTTCTCCCAACTCCGGCATTATACTGCCTATATACAGATATTCAACAGGTCATCTTCTTTCATGTTGTAAATATAGTGTGCCTTGTGTGAATATGTAGTGTGAATATAGTGTGCTCCATGTGGATCGAGTCTGCTGGTTCTAATTTAGTTCTGTTCAAACACTATTTACTGTTTTGCAATATTTTAAATAATTCTGATAATAAAAGCAAGTCAAATTAGGTGTCAGGTGATCATTACATTAATTCAACTTAGAATTTTTGCTTTCTGTACACACAAACATGTGGAGGAAACCTTTAGAGAAAAATAGTTCCATCATTTTACCTATTAGGTTAACACAAACGATACAAAGGAACAGATTGTGTTTTTATTATTTTTTAATTCGTTGATTGAGAAACATGTTGTGTCAGATAATCGGGGCCACTTCACAGCAAATTCCCAGGTTGCCCCTGACCCAGATCCTCTATGATGAGGATAAATGACCGCAAAATAATTTTTTAATATGGTGATTTTGATTAACTTGGCACCTTAATAATATAGAAGTATAAAATTAATAAAATCCAAGCTGAATAGAATTGATGTTCCTTGGTTTTGTGTTAAAAGACTGCTAAGTTAAACAGAGAGAGAGAGAGAGAGAGAGAGAGAGAGAGAGAGAGAGAGAGAGATTCAACAGAGGCACCATGTTGCCCCTGTTTGAGAGAAAATGTAAAGTTAAAGCACAGCTCCAGGAACTGCATCATGCTTGACTGGTTTGCCTGAAGCTAGCCCCCCTGCTCATATCCTTTAAGGCGGAGTGAGTGTGAAACCGGTCAAGTGTTTTCCAGGAAACCTCGTTGCCTAGTTACCTCGTTACGAAAGCAGGATTTGTTCTTCGGAGATTCCTGCTTTTTTTCTTTTCTTTTTTTTTTTTTTTTGTATTTGGTTTTAGCGCTGGAGGAAACAATTAGTCTAAAAATCCCTGAGAACAGGAAAGAAAACTGAAACTATGTGCTTTCTATAAACCCTGCAATTAAGCTGAACAACAGAAACGTGAGATTATCAGCCCATTCTGTTTTTCTTCTTCAATATTTATTTTTTTTTTGTAACGGGTGAAGGCATAGTTCACAGAACCGTAGAACATGGATACACACTATAGTGAAGTGTTCATGCAAAAAGCCAAAACCACACAGAAATGCACACATTTAATTGGTTTGATAGCACACACAAGTATGATGTGATCAATTCCCGAGCTACAGTATGTCAAACCCAGCGTATTAAACTTAACAGGCTGTCATATTCATATTGCACGGATAATGAATAAAGACCATGCACTGTATTTTTTTCCCCCAATTAAGTGAACTTCAATTTTTTCATGCCAAAAAGGCATGATCAGTTTATTGCATTCATGATCAGTAGCCTAGGTCTGTTTTTTTTAAAATACTACTTTCACATGGCTCAGAGTTTTTCTCTTGGGTTGGTCTATTTTTTAAACCGTAAATATGATGATTACTTTTAGCCCTTAACAATCTATGAGAAGAAGTGTTTCCTCCATAGAAATTCCTCCATTTCATTTGGTATAGTGGTAGCTCCATTCAAAACAACAACAAAAAAAATTCAGTTCAATGATATATACATGATTATTATTATTTTTTGCCTCAGAACACTGCAATCTTTCAAAATGATCAACACACGCAGCAGCGAGAACGAGCACTGATCTCTGCTTTAGAGAAAGCAAACACACACTTCTGGTGTTGTACAGAGCTCTAGTAAGAAGTCCAGTGGTTAGATGGAGGACAGGAAGTTGCCACGTCCAGGCTAGGGTTTACAGGAAGGCGCTAGGATTGGCCCGTGGATCTTTCTGGTTCCTGTATCTGTAGGTTAGCCACACCCCCAGGATCTAAAAAAAACAAAAAAAAACAACAACAAAAAAAAAACAGGAAAGAGAAGAGGAAAGAAGGAAATATAGGGGGGTACACAAACATTAAACGTGTGGTTTGTATTTAAACTTACAGAAAATTACAAATTTACATTTATCTACTAAAATAATTTTTTAAGTGTGCAAAATAGTTATTCAGAAATACAAACTAAATTACATTACCTTTTAACATTAATTTAAAAAAAACCCACAATAAAACTACAGTTTAATGTCTTTTGGAAAAGTTCTTAATAACATCACATTCTTTAAAATACAGGACAACAAATAAGCAATAAATAAACAAACACATAACAATGACGAATGTAGATACAAGTGATGATCTGTGGGGTCCAAGCACTTTTTGCAAATATCGCTTCCAGTGCTCAGTTCTACGTTTCTAATTTGTACAAAACAATAAAAAGACCATAGATGAACATACTTATAAGGTTTTGTGATGACTGATCAATGCTAATCATGCCAAATGCCTGCTGAGAGCTGATTGGCTGGTGGTGGGTGGTCATGCTTTTGAAGTAACCTGGTTAACAAAATTCACTTACAGATCAGCACAACACTGCAGTAAGTACACCAAATTTCAGCTCAATTGGACATGCACTTCCTGAAAAAAAGGGCTTTTGGAACTTTGCTCCGTGCCGCATTTCACGGCCACGCCCCAAAATGTCGCCGACATCCTCAGAGCCTTACACAGAAAATGCGTGTGAATTCATGCAACCAGACTTGAGTTACGACTGTTTCAGTAAACAAAGCTCCGCCCCTCTAGGATTGATTGCATTGATTTGAACTATATTTGTTCATTCATTTTTAAACCACACCAATTCCGCAATTTTTCAAAAACACTCAGAGAAATCCGTGCCCGGAACTTCTGAAATCAGAAACTTTGGAAATACTCAAAAAAGCTCACAGAACACAACATAATATATATATTTTTTTAATCTCACAAGCTTCTGTGATGTCAATACTGTTAAAGGAAATACTGCGCTAACAGTCAAAACAATGTTTTGTGCAGCCCTATTATCTAACTGTATTTCTGAAAAAAAAAACGTCTTATAGACCACGTTATCGATGATTTGAAAGTTGTGCCTTACCTCAGTGAAGCTGAAGAAAAGGCTGATCCCTCCAACGATGCGCAGCACCTCCCCAACGTGCTCCTGGATCTTCGCTGCACATGTGTCACATGTGGAATGAGTGAAACACGCCTGCAGGAGGAACAAACCGAATCAGAATGTCATCTTTGATAAACCACAGCAGCTATAGACCTGGACTGGGACTTAGACCGCAGGTTCAATAACGGCGATGCTTGTGCATTAGTGCGATATGTATGGAGAAACAGAAGACCGAGAACGATCCACCATCGATTACCCAGAGAGTGGTATTAAAGCAGGTCTGCAAAAATGACAAAAACAAAAAAAATCACATCTGAGAGTTCATTAGTGCAAAAAAAACCCCCTCAAAAAACCCTACATGCGCTAGTCTACAGAGATGTAGAAAAAAATTTGAGCTGGCGGGACGAGACATCGCTATAATCTCAGAGACAGTACAACCCTGAGTGTCTGAATATTCCCTGATGGAAGATCATGAGAAAGAAAGGTGTCCATCCCTCGGGTACAGTACAGAGACTTGAGCACATCTATACCAAGGCACAGTAAAGCAGTTCTGGTGGCTTGTTGTGGTCCAGTGCCTTACTAACACACTTCAAGTTGCTATTTCCTTTTAAATTGTCATCCACGTGTACATAGACATCTCTGATATGGTCTCTGTCCTTTTTCGAATCTATTTATCAGTACAAGGAAGGTTAGTGAAATAAAACAAGACTAAACATTTCTGACTCTCATAAACAGCCATATCATCTCCACTATAACTAGGGCAAAAATGTTCAAACATTTAGACATCCATTGACCTTGCACTCAATGTCAAACAAAATGTCCTGGGTTTGCTAAATAACACGAGAAAGGTATTTTCTTCTGGTGATCAACATGGAAAATTTAGGGGGGAAAAAAAAGGTATATCCATGTTAAATAAACTGTGACTAGTTTTTAAGGGCCCTGGAACTAAATTTCCTCAGACAGAACTGACATTTATGATACTTAATGCAAGCCATAAAGTCCTAAAGCCGTAAAATAAATCAATCTGCCTAAGTGTGTGTATATGTGTTGTGTATACGTATTTAGCCCTTTGTGAGGACCAAATAAAAAATGCCCTTACAAAGATAGAATAGTGTCAAATGTCTGTACAATCACCTGTTCCTCACCAAAATAGAGAGTTACTGAGGTAAAGGGGTTAGGGGTAAGATTTAGGTGTAGGCATAGTGTTAATTACATACAGTAATCATTTTGTCATTAGAAAGTCCCCAGAAAGAGAGAACAAACAGTGTTTGCATGCATCAGTGTGTGTGTAAAAGAGAGAGAGAGAGAGAGAGAGAGAATTACAGCAGGACAGGTGCTGTTGACTTCCACGTGAGAGAATCCGCAGCAGTTCAGGCTCTTCTCCACGTCCCTTTGTGTGGTGTGCGAGTTGTTCCAGCCCACCTCCAACAGCTCATTCTGCATTCACACACACACACACACACACACACACACACATTCTCTGTACTTTTCTGTCATATCAAAGAAACATCTCGAAGGTCCTTAAAACAAATGTAGTGTGACATTAAGCAGCTGGTATAAATGGGTATAAAATCAGGGCTTCCTTGTCTTTCAAAAAAAACAAAAAAACAAAAAAAAAACCAAAAACACCAATATAAGGTAATACATGGTATCCACATCAGATTATCTTAAAGATTATTTCGGGTATTTGTGAATCAAAGCACAACGACCCCACCAGTGGTCATGAGATAAATCCACAGAATGGTATGAAGAGGTGAGGCTGGGGCTGATTTCTTTCTAGTCCAGACTATCAGAGATAGTCCTGTCAAGCGATTACACAGAGTGAAACACTGCCGGGATTTGATCTCCATTTGGGCTGAATTTTTTTCAGACACATGCACAACATGTCATCAGGTGGATTATTTACAGATTAAACACACACTGTCTAATCAAAGTACACTATATGGCCAATAATATATGGACACCTGACCATCACACCCATATGTGCTTGCTGAACATCCCAGATTTATTCCCCTTTTGCTGTTATAATGCGCTCCACTCTTCTGGGAAGGATTTCCACTAGATTTTGGAGCATGGCTGTGGGGATTTGTGATCATTCAGCCACAAGAGCATTAGTGAGATCGATCACTGATGTTAAGTGAGGAGGTCTGGGGTGTAGTCGGTGTTCCAGTTCATCCAAAAGGTGTTCAGTGTGGTTGAGGTCAGGACTCTGTACAGGACACTCGAGTTCTTCTACACCATCCTTGGCCATCAATGTCTTCATGGAGCTCGCTTGGGGCATTGTCATGCTAGAACAGGTTTGGCCCTCTTGGTATCAGTGAAGGAAAATTGTAATGCTTGGGGAAGACCTACATATGGGTGTGATGGTCAGGTGTCCACAAACTTTTGGCCTTGACAGACATCTTTCATGTGCGAAAGTCGAGACGAGATGAGAGATTACTAATGTGACATGGGAGAAGGGGGCGGAGCTTCCAGTGAGTGTAAGTTAATACCGGAGAGTTCAAAACACCTGTGCAACTGTCAATCATTCCACATTCAAATGTTGATTGGCTCATCTATAAAAAATAAGCCTATTTTTGCATAGCAGTGTTCTCCGATGTTAAAATGTGGAATTCCTAGCATCTACCAAAAGAATAAATGTTAGCATTTATAATGCAACGTGACGATATGTATGAAAACATTTCACAGGGATTTTTCTAAGGCACAAAAGCTTCCACACAGAGTATCAAGACAACAAATAACAGGAGGCGAAAGACTGGAAAGAATAAAACAGCAACACTGAAGCAGTCTAAAAATAACTCATCAGCATGCTAAAGTGAGTGGTACGAAAAACTGCAGCACTTCACTTCATTAGCTCACCACCATTAAACTCCAAAATGAATTAGCATGACACTCGGAGAGCCGCAGAGGCTGCTTTGTTTTATGGATTTATGAAGGGTGTTATGATCTGATCAGACTTTACCTGCTGCTCTTTGTTAATGGCCAGGCACGCACTGGACACGGAGAACTGGACCACAAACACCAGGAACAGGATAATCATGTACTAATAATCAACCGTTAAGGAGGGATAAAGGAATAAACACACAGCATGATGATATTTGATCTACAGGGTGTCCCAAAAGTCTCCATACATAAGGGATGATGTTCGCCAGCACCACGTCAGTTGTGCCTTCGTCAGTGGACGTTCGTGGACATAAACTTGCCATGTTTCCTGTTAAAGTCCATCGCAACCTTGGGACAGCTTCCCGATCCAGCCATGAGAATGATTTCATTACATTCATCTTTTGTCAAAGGCATTCATAAAGGCTATCTGAAGAAATATATATATATATATATATATATATATATATATATATATATATATATATATATATATATATATATATATATATATTATTATTTATATATAAATAATATAATATATATATATATATAAAACTAAGTATGGAAAACTTTGGAAGACATTTTGCTAAAAAGTGTTCCTTTCCGACGTGCATGGAGACTTTTAGGACACGCTGTATTTCCGTGCTGCAGAGTGTTCGGTGTATAGCTTCGCTACAAAGCGAAAATGGACACCGAGCATCTAATTGCATGCTCACAGAAAATGAAGGGGGAACAAACAATGGCTATAAATGAGGGAGGACAGTTGAGCCTCGAAGTCCCTTAAACAAGGAAAGTGCATTTGATTGCAAGGCTGACTTTTTAAAAACAGTGTTTGAAATCCAAATTGAAAAATCTCAGAGAAAATGACTCATGCATTACGGGATGTTTAATGGTTACAACATATGTTAAAATATCAAGCAATATGTAAAAAAAATAAAATAAAAATACAACAGGGCATGCTGTTAGAAGAAAATGATCAGTGATTGGGTGGCCAACGTGAAGCTGAGTTACACTAATCACCCTGACGTTGATTATTTTCCAATAACAATATGTCCTGAAAAGTGTTGTTCTTCTTATACCACAGCAATTTGCCAGCACTAACCATTTTTAATTAGTTAAAGAATGACGCTTTTTATCTGTTTACAGCTACACTGAATATTGTGGACCAGTTCGTTCCTCTTATCACTTACATTACAGCAGCTATAAACAGATGTTTAACAGCTGCAGCTTGTCGCGTTACCGAGAAACTGCAATCGGTGTTCGAAAACCTCAAGGTACATCTTTACCTCTGACTGTTACAAAGCACTGACACTGGAGACTCCTTTCAAAATGCTAAATAAACAACTCCTTACACACAGTAAGGTTGGACAAATCATCCCAAGTGCCCAGGACAAGCAGATTTCTTGTCCGGGCTATTATTTAATTCTTTATTCATATAGTTACCCACAAAAATGACGCTAGCCTGAGTTAAATATCTCTTAACATGTCTCATAGGCAAACTGTTCATGGGACAGACACGTTTCACAGCAAAGGATACAAAGAACAGAAGAACTTGGTGGTGCTTTATGGCGCCAATGAGTCCAGCTAAGGCTACGAGGAACAGAAAGACCCCAATGCCGATGATGCCCCCTACCACCTGGAAACTTGAGACCAGGCCAAACCACTTTCCCCAGGCAGCGATGCCGATCATCAACATGCTCACCATCTGCAGAAGGCCAGACAAGAGGAGGGAGACGGTCAGCAGTCAGACAGTGAGTCAGATAGGATAAAAACACCAATATAACAGTTAAAACAAGATACTGGTGCTAGAAGAGTGCTCCTAGAATAATATAATTACAAATGACTGTCACATTTTGGAAATAAATGTTTAACCAGTTTAGTTATCTTTTAATGTTACAGTATCTCACAAAAGTGAGTACACCATTCACATTTTTGTAAATATTTGATGATATCTTATCATGTGACAGCACTGAAGAAATGACACTTTGCTACAATGTAAAATACTGAGTGTACAGCTTGTGTAACAGTGTAAATTTGCTGTCCCGTCAAAATAACTCAACACACAGACATTAATGTCTAAACCGCTGGCAACAAAAGTGGGTACACCCCTAAGTGAAAATGTCCAAATTGGACCCAAAATAGGCCCAATAAATTACATTATTAAGGTTTTGAGAATTAACAAGTGGAAAGGAATCCCATGCGGCTACAAAACAAACAAACAAACAACAAAACCACCATCAAAACATGAAGATGTAATCAGCCAGAGGTTTAAAAAAAAAGAAAGAAAAAAAAAAGTCCTGACTGATGGAAAAACTGTAAGGAAACATGGGCTGTGTTCCAAATTGTATATTAACATACTAGATACCTAAAGGGACACCACTGGTCGCCATGGTTACGTCCGGAAACCAGCGCATATTCAAATGAAATACAAATTTCATACTATTTAGTGTAATGTCAGATGGAGCAGCGTTAAACACTTGTTTTTTTCCTTTTGTTTTTTTTTTCTTTTGTTTTTTTTTTGTTTCCACTCAGAGCCAGTGGAGACCATGAAACCAAAACCTGCTGATTAGTATCGGAAATTATCCTGAATAATTCATATTAACCCTGTTGGTCGGACAGGGATATTGTTTACCAACGTTCCTGCCTGAAATACATTTTAAACACGTGTATGTGTATATGTATATATAAATATAAAAATCCCTAGCACTGAGAACAAGGTGTCCATATGGTTGTTGCGCGTTCACTACTCACCACATACAGGATGTTGAGGGCGCAGAGGGAATTCTTGGAGCAGGTGAATCCGGCGCAGCCCATCTCAGACAATGATTTCCTCACAAAACTGTGCGCAAAAACACCTGAGCCTGAACACCTAACCACACTTACATCAATTACAACGAAAAGCCTCGAGATCAACCCAAAAAACCCCTGATCGCTGTAGCCAGTAAAGCAGGTGAATGAATGAGCCAAACGAGCTGACTGCAAAATGCTGTACAAGCAAGCAGATGAATGTCTAGGGTTGCCAGATCCTGGAAATAAGAGCCAGCCCACCCTGCTGGGGAGAAAAAAAAGAAACTATAACAGAAATTCGAACGTTTTCGACTACAAATACCATTACAAACCATCAGCTAACCATTAAAAACCGTTACCATTAACATTATTGGGTCCACTAGACATAACATACGACCAGACCAGTAGAGACCCATAGGGACCGTTAGAGTTTCCCTTAAAACCAATACAATTCCCATTATAACCATTATAACCAAATTCTATGAGGGTTTCTATTGTTTTTTTTCTCTTTTTCTTTTCTCTTTTTCAGCTGGGTAGTGTGTGCAAATCAAATCCTGATGGAACACAAAAACATCAAATTCAGCTAAATGAGGTTTTGTTGGTCAATAATGTGTGTTAAATGAGATAACAGTGTTAACCGTTTAAATGCACTACTGAAAAACCAACCAACGAACCAAACAAACAAAAACAGCAACAATAGAAACTCTCACATTTTTTTGGTTTTAATGATTATAATAGGAATTGTACTGGTTGTAATGGAAACTGTAATGGTCCCTGTGGGTCTCTACTGGTAATCTATTGCCTTCTATTGGTGGCATGTTATGTCTGGTGGATACCATTAAGGACCAGCAATGGTAATGGTTTTAATGGTTAGCTGATGGGGTATAATGGTATTTGTAGTGAAAACTATTAGATTTTTTCTTTAATGGTTTCCATTGGGTTTTTTTTTCAGCAGGAGGAATTTACAGACATTAGATGTTTTATCTCATTTTCCCTGCTGAAAAATCCAGCTTGGTCTCAGCACATACCTGCTGCCTAAACAAAGGCCTAACTGACAAACTGGTAGACTGTCTTTACTAGTGTATTACTTGACTAAATTCATCCATAATAGAATTACCTTACTATTTATATCATTAGCGATAGCATGTCTATGATGTAGCATTAGTAACAGTAACTCTGGATGGCAAGTGCCGGTTTCCTTTCCACCAGCAGGTAAAGATGGTCTCACAGTTTGATTAGCTGGGCCTGTGTTCAGCAGCTGTTAGCTGGTCAGACTAACCAGGATTTAAAAAATGTATTCTACATAAATAATAGTTTCTTCAAGATTACATAACTACACATGAGGTGTGCATCAGGATTGGAGTGGAGTTCTTATAGCTTTCATTATGTTTTTTGTCTGAAAAGTGTCTCTTACCACTTAATATGCTGCTTTCTTTACTGACATCCATACATTTTTCTATAACAGTTAATTTTGTGCTAGAAAACTAATGTTTGGGAATGTAAAATGTTTTTTTTTGTATTGACTCGATAATGTAGAAGTAACAAAATAAAAATCTATAACAAAGTTTGTACTAAAAATAGGTTGCCTAAGACTTTTGCACAGTACTGTATGACTGCAACAAAACAAATCTCTACAGGAAATCGTGCAAAGAAGGGTTTTCCACCAACATGGCCACCCTGCTGGAGAGGAGCGCGTATGTGTAAGCTGATTGGTCAGTTTTATTCGTATGACGTTGCCAGTTGCTCTCATTGCTAAGTTCTCCACAGGGAGAGGCATCTCGGGCAGCTCAGTGGTGCAGGACTGCTGTTATATATAGCTGATGTTACGATGCTATAAATAACGCCAGTTTGATGTTATATCAATTATGTAGCAGGTTACACTGTTGAACAATCTCTTAAATGATATAAATATATAGTGTCAAACTGCCAGTCAAACGTTTTTGATATGTTTTATTACAGTTGATACAAAGTGCTTTTGCATTCTCAATTCTGATTAGTCAGAAGGTGTTTGATTAATTTTCTATAACAGCTGCTCTGACAACAGCATTTTAGGGGCCCTAAGCAGATTTTCCAAATGGGGCCCCCTATACCTATGCTTATGGTATACCTAACCACCCCCGTCTCCCAACTTACACAACATACACAACCTACTCTTAATGTCACTTATTATGTAGGTCCAGCTATGTCTGACAGTAGTTCTGGCTACAAGGTTTATATTAATGCATTGTTATCATTTCTGTAGTAACATACAAAGTGACTTGGCCCACTATCCACATAAACATAAAAAACACCTCATTGTTAATATGAGGGAGTTTGCTGTGAGGAGATGTTTATTTAGCAATCTTGGAAGGAGTCTCCAGTGTCAGCACTTTGTAACAGTTGAACCTGTGACTATGTTTTCCATCATAGGAAAGCCATCGTGGAGCCTGGAGCCTATCCCAAGGAACTCGGGGCACAAGGCGGGGGACACCCTGGATGGGGTGCCAGCCCATAGCAGGGCACAATTGCACACACGTTCACACACACACTCACACATACAGACAATTTTGGAAAATAGCAATCAGCCTACAACGCATGTCTTTGGACTGGCGGAGGAAACTGTAGTACCTGGAGGAAACCCTTGAAGTATGGGGAGAACATGCAAACTCCATGTACAGGGTGGAGGTGGGATTTGATCCCCGAAAGTGCGAGGCAAACATGCTGACCAGTAAGACACTGTGTCCCCCGTATTGTGGTCATTCCACAACATGAAATGCAACTATAAATTACAAAAATATTTGTTATTATTTAATTAACTAAAAAATGGTTAGTATTGGCAAATTGCTGTGGTATAAGACGAATAAAACACTAACACTAACTCCACTTCTGATTGGTCGACATCCCACCACCACATTGCTGACTATTTTTATTAAGTGTTTTTATTTCTTATGTAATTTCCTTTATTGCCAGACCAAAGTGATAAGAGAATCCCACATTTGCTGTTATATTGCCTACATGTGCTAATAAAGAATCTTCTACATTGCTTCCTCATCAGTCACCTACTAATGTCAGAATGGACATAAATTCATATTAGTGTCACGGTTTGTGCTTCACTCTCACCACTAGAGGGCAGTGCTTCATCATAATTTCTCCACAGATCAGAATGGGTGCCCTCAAAACTTCATTTCGCTCACATGGTTTCTCACATTACATAAACATAGCACTGTTCTGGATCGTTGTATTTCTGAAAATAATTGCTAAATGGAGCAATGTTTTCTGTGCTTATGGTTCCCCAGGCGCAATGAGGGAGAAATTAGGATCCTCAGAAAATGGGGTTCGAATGAAAAAGAATAGGCCTGAGATAAAGGGTATAAAAACCATCAATGCAAGGAAGTGATTTTTAATTCTTACAGATGTTACTTGGCCTCAATGGGACGGTCGTTGTATTCCGTGGTTATAAACATGGCCTAGTTCATTTTCTAACATTCAGAAGTGAGGCAAAATAAGCACATCCAAGCACATAGATGAGCAGTTGAGAGATCAGGGACTTGCTCAAGAACTCATCAGTGGCAGTTGTGAGATGTGAAACCACATCCTTAAAAAAGTCACTGTGGCAGCAGGAATGTTGTCAAGCGAATTGTTGCCCCTATCATTGCGTAGCAAAAAGTCCATGGTGTAGAGCTTGTTTCAGGCTGGATTGGTGTGTTGTACAGTGTTGTGTGGGTTAGAGTTAGGGGTTAAGGTTAGACTTATAGGAGGAGTTAGATCAGATCCAGCTCCACCCCCTGGGAGTTCTCAGTTGTGGAGAACTAGCTAGAAATGTGTGATTGTCTACATTTGTGTGTGGTTTACAGCAACCTATTTGTGTTTATTATCCTCCTCAGCAGGCTGCCAGATGCCAGAGAGAGACAGAGTCTGACCTGACCTGAGCACAGACCCTGTACTGTGGAGCTATAAATAACAACAGATTAGAGATGTTAAATGACTAGGTATATGTCAGACTGGTCTCAGACCCGCTTCAGATATGAGACCAGAGATATTACACCCAATAATAAGTCTCAAAAAATTCTTAAAATTTCCTTAACCTTCTATTCATACAATAGACTTACAATTAGATAAATGTTTTGTAATAGTACATTGTCTCTTTGTCCAGCATATACAACAATACAGGTGCACTGTACATGGTTTTACATAAACAACAAAAATTATAAATCCAATATGTAATGGTGTCTGCCACAGCACTAATATTTCTGATGTACTGAGTAAGGCAGACCATGAATAACAACAGCACCATGTTTTCCAGACCCAGAGAACCCACTGCAGACTAGAAGGCCACCTTCTGTAGAATTGTAAGGAGAAAACGATTCATTGTCAGTCTTGTTGTGCCCTTCTCCTGTCCGAGTGTACTGCTGCTCTTCTTTTATCTACCCCCCCTACCGTGTCCCCATACACTCCTCACTGTGACTCTTTATCTGGCTCTATTTTTGTCAACTCACTTCCACTTCTAATTATTTTCGTTGCTGATATGAGTCTCTTGTGCAATATTCTCCCAATTAGCAATGAGAGGAAGATCAAAGGTTGACACGCTGCTCAGCTGGCACTCAAACACTTAGTATAAAGCCAAATGATCTGCTTCTTTGATGCCTGTAACATCCCTTATGCGACTATAGTATGATACATTGTTATTTATACCACAGCGCTGTTGAATTCTCAAATCTGATTTGTCAGGAGGTGCTCAGCTGCAAAGCAAATCACAGGTTTATATTAATGTGCTTGTTCTAATATGTTATTGTTTCTATAGTAACGACTGTGAGGAGATGCAAATTGGTTATTTTTGGAAGGAGTCTCTAGTGTCAGCACTTTATAACAGTCAGAGATATCCCTAATATCATACCATCCATCCATCCATTTTTTATACCACTTACCCTGCAGGGTCACAGGGAACCTGGAGCCAATCCAAGGAACAAGACAGGGTACAACCTGGACAGGGTGCCAACCCATCACAGGGCACAATCACACACCCATTACGTACAATTTGGAAATGCCATTTAGCCTACAACGCATGTCTTTGGACTTTGAACTGGAGTACCCGGAGGAAACCCCCACAGCACGGGAAGAACATGCAAACCCTGCACACACAGGGCAGCGGTGGGAATCGGTCCCCCATCCCTGGAGGTGTGAGGCAAATGTGCTAACCACTAAGCTACTGTGCACCCGATATCATACCAATCAATACCTTTTGATTGACCACCTATTTTAAAAGATGGTACTGTTTGAGAGATATAAGCAGGTGTTACATTGATTTGCTCATCTTTCTAGATGTTGCACAATCACAGGGTAGCACTGTCACTGTCACATTAAGCTCCACAGAGTTATTATTGCACCTACTGGTCCAAAATGGGAACTGCAACAAGTTAACAGGGGTCCACTGGGGCAGGAAATCCTCTGCCCCATGTTCAGGGGAGAAACAGTGCATGGGATGTATAAGGATAGGGTTGCCAGGGCTGGCTAGCTTAAAAAAAAATACTCCGTGGCTTCTATATCAATTATATACTTATAGTATAAGATCACAGATACATATAGCTCTAATCAAGAATCATATTAAATAAAAATGGTTCTTGACACGAAGAAGGTTCTTTGCAGAACCTATGGTGCTGTAAAGAACCATGGAAGAACCTTTATTTTTAAGAGGGTACACTTGAGTTGAGCTAGATGGTTCTTTGGAGATTAAAGAAGTTCCTTATGTTTCATTATGAGTTCTTCAGTGCAGTGTATTGGTTCTTCAAGGGATCATCCGTTAACAGGTTAAAGTGAACCCTATAAGGTTCTTTGTGGGCCTGGAAAATTTTCTCCTGGCATCACGCTTAAGAACCTTACCTTGTTCCTTAAAGCACTAACTAAGGGTTTTAGAGAACTTATGATAATATGGTTCCTTGGCACCTATCACTGCTGCGAAGAACCTTTTCTGGTTTCTGGATAGCACCAGTAAATAGATGGTTCTCTAAAGAACTTCTTTAGAGAACATAAAAGGTTCTTTGTGCAACTTAAATCTGAAAAACCCTTTTTGGTTTTAACTGGAAACTTTATTTTTAAGAGTGTAGGGGTCCTTATGGTTACGGTTAAATATACTGAACTTCAAGGCTCTTCTTTCAGAAAACAAATGAATGGAGATTTAAATAATTGGAGGTTAAACTGTAACGAAAACCCTTTTATCAAGATCGTTTTTTGGCAACATTTCCCCTCTCCTTTCTTTTCTTTAACCTTTCTCACATCAAAAAAAGAAACATCTTGAGTCAGAGAAACGTGTGAGTGAAATTCGACTCGTGAAAGAGCCTTGAACTTGCCTTTTAGGGCTGATAAGATTAGGAACGTCTCTCTCACAAAGTGAAATTTCCCGAGGGAATATTTCAGAGCCTTTTGAAATATAGAAATTACATGAATTATAGGCCCAAGATAAGAATGTTTCTGAAATCGACTTGGTCCTTAGATCAGAATCCCTTAAAATGTTAAAAGGAAAATGGAGCAGTGTGTAATGATGGAGCTGCATGGTGACTACCCCGTGCACTTAGTCCATATCTGAGTGATGATCTGCTGTGCATTACAAGCTCCTCGTCCCATTACTACTGCTGGAGCAGCGAATAACTATTTCAGTGTGATCTCATCTTGGGCTCTCCTGGGTGTTGAGTTCTTTTTTTATGTCATGGTGCATTATCAGTCTCAGCCTTGCCTCCTGCGAGAACGTTTGCTCATTTATGTCACTGGTTTTTAAAACTTGCGAAAGCTTCTAGGAGAGGACATTGTTCATTTACAATGTAGAGCACAGCGTGTGCCTCTAAAAGGCTTCCTTTGCCACCTACAGCTGCATTTTTTAAGCCAGCAAGAGCTTGATTAATGGCTGAAAGTCAACAGATAGACGGGATAGTATAGGCTTTTTGTAATATATAATGCTTGTCACTTTTATATGCTAGAAATGTGGAGATACAGGCTTTTCTAAATACTTGTACAATATAAAAGCAGGAGTCAATCGTGTGTGTGTGTGTGTGTGTGTGTGTGTGTGTGTGTGCATGAAATTTCTTGGATGCAACACTACAGTTTGCTCGGATTCCTGCAGTCTGTGGGAGCTCTCTCTCCTTTCGTCACATTCTCGTGCACAAGTGTGTGTGCCATTAAGGCAGCGTTTGTCTGTGATAACCGCACTCAAGGTCAAGCTGTCAAGTCCTCAAGTCCTCTTGTTAAAGTGCTGACAAACTGTTACGATCAAGCACTGGCCAGAAATCAGGCGTAGCTCTGCTCTATCTGTTGTTTTTTTTTCTACAGCTAATTTCTGCCTTGTTGAGTTGCATCATCCTTATATCCAGGCCAGTACAGATTTACAGATTAATTTTTTTTTTTTTTTGCACAACATGCTCTGCTTGCCAGTGCTAATTAGCAACTTTAGCATGTTAACCACCGAGCACCTCTCTAGGGAAGCTGTGGAACTATAATGTCACTGACCTTGTACTTGTTTAAATGTCTACGCGGCACTGATTGATAGATCGCTGGGAGTTAAAGAGGAATAAATAAAAAGAGCTAATCTTGATTCATGGGTAATTAAAAAGGCTCTTAATGCAGTGGCACGCTGCCCAGCGAAGGACACAGGCAAGCCACACAAATGGCAAGCAGCGCACGTAAAAGCATTGAAAGCTGAAAGTCAATAAGAAAATCAGCTCATTAGATAATTAGCAAGTTGTTCATTATGGCCATGATAATGGATGGCTAAGGTAGTAGCTTCTCAGTCAGTCTGCTTGTCTACTTCAGGCATGTTTGTTTCAAAGGAGCAGCAGTGTGACACAGTGGTTCAGCCTGAGGCAGTCACTGCAACGAAAGGTCAGAGTTGACTGATGATATGAGACAGTCACTCTCAGCCCTTGACCCAAATGTTAGATTCCATGAAGGCACATGCTGGAAAAATGATGCACCATGGAGAAACGTCAAAGGACCTCCTGAAGGCATCCTGGGGTGAGGAACATTTGGCTAATGCAGCGGTGTATGAAACTGATACTAATTACCCCAACAGATCATCATGCAGCAAAGCCTTTAAAAGCAAAACTCATAAGACTGAAAGGAGTACGACAGATTTATTTATTTTTTTTCAAATGAATCTCTATCTGCTGCCATCTGTAGCATGTGATTACTGCTGACTGGAATTTTAAAATTTTCCTCTAGGGAGAAAAGAACAGAAACATAAAACATACACTACCAGTGAAAAGTTTATTTTTATTTATATAATAATAATAATAATAATAATAATAAGAAGAAGAAGAAGAAAGTCATCAAAACTCTGGAGTAACAAATAGAGCTATAGGAATTATGTTGTGATAAAAAAACCCCCAAAATAAATAAAAAATAATTTAGTATTTTTAATATTATTATTATTTTCTAATTTATTTATTATTTATTTTTAAAATTTATTTTATATATTAGTATTTTTAATAAGTATTTTAGCATCTTCAGAGTAGATACCCTTTTTGCCTAGAATTTCCAGAAACGTATTCTCACCTGATTTCTTGAGGAATTTCCCTGAGATGCTTTTTAAACAGTATTAAAGGGGTTCACACCTACGCTGGACACTTATTGTCCACTTTTCGAAATATTTCCCTCCGAGTCGTCCGTTTAAATAAATATATTTTTTGTAAATAAAATGTTAGTTTTCCAATGAAAGAAATGAATATGTTGGAACGATTATATTTTTTGTCTACAACACCGAATTCACACATTTAATCACACACCTTCAGAGCAAAAGCTTTTTAAGATCATTTCAGTCTCCAGATTTTTGGGAGGTAGTGTACATGTCAGAAGTCTAAGGGTGAAACATGACTTGACATGGTGTGTTTTAGGAAAATAATCAACTACCAAACAACATATTATTTATTTATTTATTTATTTAAAAAAAAAACACCTTGTCATATTACAGAGAAGATGTAAAAACACAAATTCCTCCGTCGTGAAGACTTTCCCATGGTGGAAATCAGTGACACTGCAGACTCCTTCCAAAAAACAAACTAAACAAACATGAATTTAAAAAGAAACGTCCTGTGTTAGTCATTACTATTTAACATGAATATGTATTAGAGCGAGCCAGTTCATATAAATCTATGATTTGCCTTCCAGTCAGCACTACTGTCTGCTCTTATAGACAATGAATCAACATTTTCTGAATCACAAATCGAGAATTCAGCTGTACTGTGCATTCATGAATTATTCATCCAGTTCTGTATATCTGTATAACGTTTCCTTTCTGAGATGTACATTTTCAGTAGAACTAAATGTGGTCATTTGTTACTAATGTTCAGCTTCGACACAAAAACCCTTTACAAAAGTCTAACTCTGCAGATTTACTTCATATCGTATTTCTACAGAGTTGGAAATTCGGGTAATACTCCATTAGAGCAGATTTGGTAAGACTTTCTCACGTGTCAGTTCCTAAGACCTTTATTGTTAGAATGTAATGGGACATTTTGAATTTGTGTTATATATGTGCATATTTGAATGACTTTCAGCTCATGGGTTCCTGGTTCTTTAGTCCTGTGTGGGAACCCTTGATGGTTCTAAGAGCATTTAACTATCAGAACAACTCTTGAGGAAACACTTTTCTTTCCAGGAATATAGTTAGGCCAACATATTAGTTCTTGCTTATTCAATTCCATGATGGATTTCAAGTCATGTCAAGTCATGTATTGATAGCACTGCTACCTCACAGCTCCAGGGTCTCTGGTTTGATTATGAGCTTGGGTTCCTGTCTGGGTAGAGTTTCGCATGTGTGTGTCCATTTGGATTTCCTCTGGGTTCTCTGGTTTCCTCCCACCTTCCCAAAAACATGCTGGTAGGTAGGTGTATTGGCTACATTAAATTGCCCCTACATGTGAATGAGTGTGTGCGTGGTCTGGCGTTCCATTCAGGGTGTGCTTCTTTCTTGTACCCAGCGTTCCTGGGTCAGGCTCTGGATCCACCACCATCATGACCAGGATGAAAGTGACTCCTAGATGAATGAATGTAAACTAAAACGACTATAGAAATATGCTAAAGTGTTGCTTAGGAACCAAGTCTACAAAGATACAAAAGAAATGTTCCATCCAGCATCTAAGAGAACCCTAAAAGAGAGCTTTAAAAAACCCCCAAGAACCTTTACCATTTCAAAGAACACTTGAGGAACCTGTTTTTCCTGAGTGTGTATACAATGTAATCTTCAATCCCATATTGTAATCAAAGTCCAGTGTACTGACCTGAAGCTTGTTGGGTTTGCTACACGCACATAACTTTAATGAACATTTTTAGCATTTAACAGTGATGTAATACCTTGGCATGCATTTTCTTTAGATCTTCTTTGTTTTTTTTTGTGTTTTTTTTGGTATTTTTTTTTTAAATTGTGGATCATTACAATGACTGACAATCTCAAGTCCTCTGAGCCTGCAGTGCACAGCTCCACCTTTTCCACCTTCTCTCCATCATTACAGGTACGAGTCAGAAATCAGAGCCCAGTGGTGCAGCTCTGCAGACCCCAAGCATGAACACTGATCAAAAAAGGTAGCTGAAGAAGCTGGTTTGTGTGTGTGTGTGTGTGTGCGTGTGTGAATGTGTGTGTGAGGGTGTGTGTGGGCAACTCTCTGGGTTGCTCTTTGTGATCATTCCCACATCATTAGTATATCTGTGTAATTGTATTTGTTTCTCGCTGAACACATGACGCCTGCTAGGCTGCAATGAAATCAAACCTATAACAAATTAATGATCGGATTTCTATGGCCCTCTGCACTGTTGCCACATGGCGAGAACATTTCTAACACGAAAAAGCACTGAAGGAGACCAAAATCAGCTGCCTCTCAAAAACCTTCAGCATTCTATACCCAAGAGACATACACAAATTCAGTACATACCTCTCATCAATATAGGTCTATGTAAGGAAAAAAAACACAACAGTGAGTGCTGTTATAGGGAAATAATCAATGACAGGGTCGACAGTAGTGGATTTAGCATTACCACACCAAAGTTGATTATTTTTTTAATGACAGGATGTCCAGAAGTCTTTTATTCCTCTTCTAACACAGCGGTTTGACAACAATTGCTTTTTTTGTTTGTTTTTAATTAAAGAACAAGTACTTAATAAGATAATAATCATTAACAAAGGTCGTCATTAAATTACCGATTTTTTTCTTTTGGTGTTGTGAAACTGACTCTTAAGTGCTGACACTGGAGACTCCTTCCAAAAACACTAAATAAACACCTCCTGACAGAAAACATCACCATATCAACTATTACAAATGTTTTTTTTTTTTTTTTTAAAAATCCATTCATGTGCAGTCAAGTCCTTGTATAGGTTGTGACTATAGAATTGATAATGTATTAGAACAATGGTTCTCAACCGGGGGAGGGGGGGTGGGGGTGTAGAAATTGGGATAGGGGCGTGAATTTTTTTTTGGATTCACAGATGGGGCCAAAAAATCTGTCTATCAGATAGATAGATAGATAGATGGATAGATAGATAGATGGATAGATAAATCTTATGATATTGATCATATTAACTACTTTGTACAAAAGGTCAGATCTTCCTCATGTCTAATCTCTTCTGTTGAAGCATGTGATCAGACAACTAAACAACACTCAGATGGATTGGATCTCAAATGGATCATAAGGTTTTGCACAAACTTGTGGGGTCCATGAGTCCAGCTCGAGTGCACACTGTCATGTAAATATTTCAAAGGTTCTACTTTCACTCAAGCCGTTGTCAGTAATATCATTTGTAATGAAAATTGTTGTATAAAATTAGAAAAGAATGCAAAATAGAAGCACTTTCACTAATACTCTCAGACTTTTGGACCCCATGGTATGTAAGAGTGAACGATAAGTCTAGAATCCGTCAAAACAGTATTATCAAACCAAAATATTATGTTATACAAGACATATATTTTGGGCAGAAAGTAAGAGTGCAAAACTCAGAAGTTAAGTTTTTGCTCAAATGTATTTTTTTGTAACGTTCTTATGTAATGCTTTCTGACTCTGGCTCATCTTGTCCTTATAGTCTCAAACACACACACACACACACACACACACACACACACACACACACACACACACACACACACACACACACAGGGTGGCTGCAAGTCAAACAGCCCCTGGCAAGTTTGTAATAAAAATGTTTACTCTCCCCAAGGTGCTGTTTTTTTTCTTATCAGGCTATCAGTTATAAAATAAATATACATATATATATATATATATATATATATATATATATATATATATATATATATATATATATAGATAGATAGAGAGAGAGAGAGAGAGAGAGAGAGAGAGAGAGAGAGAGAGAGGGAGAGAGAGAGAGTGGAAGAAAATGCAAGCAGGTTATGAATGTAAGGAAGAAGGAAACGAGTTAAGTTAAAAATGATTAGATATGGGCATGTAGTCTGTGCTGACCTTGAAACTAGAAAGAGAGAGAAACTGAAAGGGAGAGAGAAAGGTGTGAAGGTAAAGAGCTAAGCAGGTGTGACAGCTCTGAAAGCTTTCACAGGACAAAAAGGTTTCTCAGGCCTCCGAGCAATGCTAAGCTGTGGCTCACCCCATCACTGACCCCGGCGTACACCTCCACTGGCAAGGAGGGGTGAAACTGTGTTCAAAGACAATACAGCACCTCTGCAGGAAGTTAGGGGAAAAAGTAGATGTGTTTCTGTAGTCTGTAAGACACACGGGTTTATATTAATTCTACTGAAAGGGTTTCTATAGTAGGGTTGGAGGTTCAAATCCTGCCTCTGCCCTGCGTGTACAGAGCTTGCATGTCCTCCTCCTGCTTTGTGGGGTTTCCTCTGCGTACCCGGGTTTCCTCCCTCATTAAAAAGACGTGCATTGTAGGCTGATTGGCATCTCAAAATTCCCTGTAGTGTGTGAATGTGTGTGCAATTGTGCCCTGTGATAGGTTGGCATAGGGGCGTAACCTGGCCTGGGTATTCAGAGCTGTAGCCCCGAATATATTAAATTCTCCACTTGGAGCGGTTTGTCACTACGGAACTCAACATCAGTAAAAGAAGATGGCGGTGTTGTGATTTTATATCTTCAGTGAATGGAGGCGAGACCAATCAGACAGCGTTTACAGGAAAATACGTGGAAACACTCGTGTCTTATTGGCTGACGGCTCTCACTTCTGCCAAACGCTAGCTCACACAGTCAGTTTGAGGAAAAATGTATATATGCCGGAATTTAGAATTACAGTAAAGGGGTTGAAACTGAAACACTAATGTCCTCTCATGCTGAGCACGAAAACGAGGTGTGTAAATGTCTATATGAGTTCCAGTTTACGTGAACATGATATGAGCAGAGCATAAGGAAAGATAATGTAATTTTGCATAGCACTATAGCAGCTAAACCCATAAAATGATAGCTTAGCTGTGCCTCCACTTGGCTAGTGACACCAAACTTGCCTAGTTAGAAAAGTTTTATATTTTATCAGTCTGGTAGTCGTACAAACAGTGACAACACCTGAGGCAGTTTTTATGATAAATCCAACTTTTTCTGATCATGATCATTCACAGCTAAGTTACCTCAGCTTCCATAAAACAAAACGTATTCTACTAGCTGAGATGAAAAAAATACTTGGAGAATAATCCGGGCTCAGCCCTGGGTGATGAACAATCCATGGATGGATGAATGGATGGATGGATAAAAACCTTTCCTTCAGACTCAGTGCTCAGATCATGCAATCAGTTGCTGTTTAAATCCACAGGGGGGCAGCAGATATTAACGTTTGGTGTTTTTTTTTCTTTCATTTCCGCTCTATTAAAACATTATTTTCTGCTCATTGCATTATTTGAACATCCTCTCCCCAAATCAACTCTGTAGAGACTCATTACAGCCGTCTGTTCAGTCAGACACTCAACCTTTCAACCTACATGATTAAGGATTTGAACATAAATGAATATTACAATTCATACAAACACACAGTGCTGATCAGATTGACATTTAATATCAACGAAAAGAGAAATATTGAGATAAAGGAAACATGTCAAATGAACACTGATCATGTTTGTTTCCTTCTCAATGACAAAATTACGTAATAACACTCCATTTTATCCGTCTTGTCATCCTGAAAATAAACTTTTACACCGAAGAAGGCGGGGCTACAAGAGTTGGGTCGGTGTGTGACATCACTTCCGCTCTCGGGGCGCCTTTTCGTAGCTCGCGAGCTGTATTGTTCTTCCATTTCCGCACGCCGCGCGCTGGACCGCTGCTCGTTATATCCGTGCTGCTGCTGCGCGTTTCTCCGCAGACCGCGTCGTCGTCTCTTCACCTCAACCGAGTACACCCGGCTCTTCAGGAGAAAACAAACAAACAAACCACAGCGAGGATTTGCGGTAGTTTCACCGCCGGATTTTACAGTTTTGCTCCGCGCTTGAGGTTTTTATCTCGCTTTGTTTGTAAACTTTATTTACGAACTCCCCCAAAATGGAGAACGAGAACAAGTACCTCCCGCAGCTCCTGGCGGAAAGAGACAGCCTGGACTCGTCCTTCATGCACGCCATGAAACTTTTATCTGCAGGTAAATGTAATAGTTTACCTTAAAACTATACATATGTACATTTTTGTTTAGAGTTGTATGTGTGTGGAGGTTGTTGTTCCATCCGTTTATATCTCGAGGGTTCGCTTTCTGAAGGGGAAACAGTACCCGTGTCTCAAACCGCTCCGTGCTCCCTATGTTCATGCACTACACAGGGTGCGACATAACGAGCGTCTGTGCCCTACGTAGCGCACGTCATGTACATTTTGGGACAGAACCGAAAGCGTCCTGTACAAACTTACCCAGTGTAATTCATGCTGTATGTAAATGGGCATCATTTCTGTTCAGAGCAAAGGCACGTTATTTTATTTTTATTTATTTTTGCTTAATGTTTGTGTGAAACACGAGCTTACATTTGCATAAAAAATAACGAAAGATACGATGTTTTCCAGGTGATGTGTAGCTCTCTTTCTCTCTGTTTTGTTTATTTTACCTCAAATGTCGGCCAGACGTTACTAAACCGATTCATCGTAATGTAAGTTAGAGATATAATTAGCGTGTTAAAGCGTTTAAAAAAAAAAAAAAAAAAGACGCGTTGTTTATCAGAAAACGGTTACGGAAAGTGTTGACCTGGCTCAGTCCCAATCAGCTCGACGCTGCCTAGAAAGGTGCACTACATCGCGCGTGAAACAAACAGCGCGTGTGCACCCTATGTAGTTCGCCATATCTCCAATGGGTACTGATTTCTGTGTTTTTAAAGTTTCAGTTCTGAGTGAATGAACGCGGCTGTAGTCGGGTTTTAGTCTGATTTGAAGGAGTGTGATTAGACACTTTGTCCTCTCCTGTCTCCTTGTTTGGATCACTGAGTGAATAAATACAATGAATTTCTTTAGTCTTTTCTTTTCAATGCGCTTGATGAGTTAACCATATGTATAACAGCTGAAATGTCGGATTATCCCAGCTAGGGTTCATTTCTTTCCAACAGGAAATGTCTCTCTCTTTTTAAAAATGTTTTTATTTGATAATTTTCCTTCCTCTCGTCTGTCTACAGCAGATGTTTTAGATCAGCAGCCTACTGGGAGCGTTGCTGTACATTTGAAGGCGTGCAGCTCTGCATCTGGATCTTCTCAAAGCTGTTGATGAACTTCATGTTTCGTCAGATGTGTGTGTGTGTGTGTGTGTGTGTGTGTGAGAGAGTGAGAGAGAGAGAGGGGGGGGGGTGTTTCATGCTCTAAGTGCAGGTGTTGTACACCGTGACGACAATTTTGTTTTGTACCAGATCAAGGACTCCAAGTCTGGAGAAAGCTGATTACACTGTAACCTGTATGACTGTGTAACCTCTCGAAACAAGCACCGGGAAATACTCTGGCTAATACAGCAGCGATTAGTGTAAATACAGAATGACCCGAGCTACGTGAAGAACCACTTCTGTTTTTTTTTTTTCCCCTCCCCGCATGTGATCTGATTCCTTTATGCTAGACAGGATCAGCAATAAAAAAGGCTTGTATGCGATACAGTCTGAAGCATTCTTGAGTTTTCAGGTCCTCCAAGGTCACACCGAGATGAGATGTAGTGATACTCAGTGGATACATGCCGGTTAAACCCCTCCGGCTTGGCGTAAAAAGGCACAGCTGGAGATTTTCGAACGTTCCCTGGAGCAGCACAGCTCAATCCGTCGGTGTTTATCTTGTGTGTAAATGACAGCATTATTCGGGTCTTCCTTGACCTTTAGCCTCTTGGCTGAAAGCGTTTAAATTTATTTTTTTTTGCTCCTTATGTTGAATGTGCCCCTGTCTGTCAAATCGTAGCATGGTAATTTGATAAACTGGCGTTAGTTACACATTGGTGTAATTCCCTTCCTGATTGGTCACACAGAACTATTAACATCCAGCCTTGACTCTGCTTTCTGTCACCTGCAGTCATTATTCTTTCTCTCTCTCTCACTCTCACTCTCACTCTATCTATGCATAGCAAGAACAATGCTGCTGTATTGCAAATAACCTTGACTGTCGTGGCTAAACAGAGGACTTGTTCTCTTTTTGTTCCCAGAAATCGAGAGGGTTCAGAAAGATGAGCCGGAAAAAGACAATGAAACCTACTTGGATCTCTTCACGGCGAAGAATATCAAACTGAAGGAAAGAGTTCTCATTCCAGTCAAACAGTACCCAAAGGTCGGTGTTGCTTTTTGGCGATTGGCAAAATAGCTTTCGTTTGTGCTGGTTCACTCGCCCAGTATGTTGTGTATAGACGCCCAGTATGTTGCTTATAGACCCCAATATGTTGCGTATAGACGCCCAGTATGTTGCGTATAGACGCCCAGTATGTTACATGTGTGACTCCTGTAAAGCACAGCGTTCTCTCTCTCACACAGAAGCACTGCTAAACTCATTATTGTCAACTATTAAACAGAAGTAAGGTAAATGCTGAAAACATGCAGAGATTATATACAGATGTGTCTGTGCTGGAAAGAGGAGGAACATCTGTGATTTGTTTTAAAGATGTCCTAAGTTCTCAGTTTTTTTTTTTCCTCTTCTAATGCATGTCAATCTCTGTTCAAGTTATTGTTTTAGTTAAACTCTACCTGTAAGAGTGATGGGAATTACTTTTTTAAGCTTCCTTTTAATGGTAAAGACAGAAATGTTACTCTTTGGCTGTGTTGCATTCAGTTTTGTTTTCTGACCACAGTGATGTTTTCTATTCTGTGCCTGAATTTGGAATGAAGTACACTCTGTGTATTGTATAATCCCGTTATAACGTCATACGTTAGGTGGAAAGCATAAGCAGTGAATAGGAAGTTGGTTTACTGCGTGTCGACACAAATATATTCCTCCCTAGGGCTGGGTGATGTGATGAAAATGTCATCATATGAGATACCTGAGGGCGTTCCTACAAAACACAATACAACAAACTGTCTGCAAAATAGTAGTAAAAAAAGTTGATACTTTTCTTTAATGCCTACAAAGACAACAATTAGTTTATTTTTTTCTTAGTGATTACATCAAATCAGCGGCATCCATTCGGTGCCATTTAATCTGTAATTATTTAAAAACCTAAAATTCATCACCATACCAACGATATCCCAGAAAAGTGTATCGTGTAATCATCTGTCACGATATCAGTATATCGCCCAGCCCTGTTCCACCGTAAAAAGAACGTCAGTCCAAGAAGAAAAATATTCCCATTGCTGTCTACTGATTTATCCTGAAAAGGCCTGAAGCGTTAAGATTCTTTAGCACATGGACATTAAAATGCGTTTTGTATCTTGACATTCAGCGACGTGTGTACTTTTCCGTTATCAGATGGCTGTTCTGTTATCGTGCTTATTAACTCGTGTCATTGCATGTAGCGTATTTTATTAAATACGGTCAGGAGTAAATTGCAGCTTTATGGAGGATGTTCAGGTGTCGATAAGCGGTTTATTGCTTACTTAATTGTTTCTAATCTGATTTATTTGTAAAAGAAAGCTTTGGCTAGGCATAGCGTGCATCTCCCTGCTCTGACATGCCCGTGTTAACCCGGTGAAGGAAATGTTAATGAACTGATGCCGTTATTTTGGCGTTTTTTTTTCCCCCTGTTTAAACATGTCGAGTGTTTAATGTAGAGTGATCTACGCTGACCCCTTGTGTATTCGCCGTGTCGAGTATTTTCAGCCCCCAAATCTTCTTGGCCTTGAGTCCTTCACTTGGAATTGTTCTTGTTTCGTTTGTAATGATAGAAGTAGGTCACGTTGAAACCTTTTTATTGCTGTTCTCTCAAGACTAATCAGCTTTTACTGCCCCAGTTTACTCTTTCTGTGCTGCAGTTTTACAAAATGCTTGCCTTGTCAGATTCCCCATCACATCCTGCCCTGTTCTGCAAAGCTATTTAAGTGATCTATCAATATCGCAAGAGAAAAGGAAGGCGATTAAATACACTTCTCCCTTCACCCGGACTCCCGTAGATGCCATCTCTCTCTTAAAGCTGTCGAGTGTTTTGAGTTCAGCCGTGTTGCAAATCTATCTAACGTTATTGAACGTCGAGTCCTTCGGAAAGCATTTTGACCAATCCAAGTGAGACTGAACTTTCCTTCATGCCCTGAATTTAGTGTTTTAATCTCACCTGTGTTTTCCCCCTCCCACACACACAGTTTAACTTTGTTGGGAAGATTCTCGGGCCTCAAGGGAACACCATTAAGAGACTGCAGGAGGAGACGGGTGCCAAGATCTCAGTACTGGGCAAGGGATCTATGAGAGACAAAGCAAAGGTAATGACACACCGGCACAAGGGTTGCTACGATTTCACGGTTAGTCACAGTGTCAGAATGTGTTTCCATCTATTACTGTCTACCTGGGCAAGTTCCTTACTCCAGTGGTTCTCATCCCTGTTTAAAAATGTACAGCCTCTTTATTCTATTTGTTCTTTTTCTCTCTTTTTTTTTTTCTTTCTCCCTTCCTCAGCTTATAACAAGATGATTAAAATCTCTTACACTGTCAGTCCTTATGGAAAAGTCCTTCTCAAAAATCCTTACAAACGAGAATGTTTATGGGATTTGATTGTTATGCTTCCTCTTTTTCTTGTCTGTTTGTTTACACACGCACAATAATGTGCAAATATACTTGTGCGTGAAGAGTTCTGGATAAATATTTCCTTTGCGTTTCCCCATTAACACTATGATGCAGTGAAGCTGTGGTATTTTTAAACACTGATTTGTTGTTGTGTAACATCATACTAATCGACAGACCAGTGCAGCAGCTGTGTCATTTTATTTATTTATTTATTTATTTATTTTTTGATATCCAGAATCATATGAAAATAAATCACTTACAATAACTGATTCTAGAGCAGAGATGCTAAACTGTTTGTAGCTGGGTACTCCTTCAACTGTAAAATAAATTCCACTGACCCGCTCGGTACCGATTTTTATTTCATGCCCATTCATTAAAATCATGTCTTGGTGATGTATTCGAGCCTTTCTCTTCCTGAGCTGATCACTGACAGAACACATTAAGTCCATGCTGATGTTTTGTACAGGTTATTGAGGTTTGGATTAATTCAAGGGGCCATCATTTTCTTGGGCATTTTTTTTTTTTCTGATGAACAAATGAGATTCTTGGTATGTTTTGGAAGGATGAAAAATCTTTTTGTTTCTCTTTCTGTGCCTCATTTAAAAAAAAAAAAAAAAAAAAAAAAAACAAACTCTTGCACTTAACGTCAAGTGTGAAGGCAAACTGCTGCTCTAATTTGCGTGTTGTGGCCTCATTAGGACATAGTGATGCAAACCATTCCCCAGATTGTGACTCGTTTCAGCTGTAGCTCAAGGCGCTGCATGCATATAAAGGGCTGTAATTGACTAGATTAGGGTGTAATTGAGTCATTACCCACCCATCCCCCACCACGTAAACTCGCACTGCTTTTTCATAATTTTAATGAGTTTATTAGTCATCTCTTTTTAAAGTAAAGAAGTGCAACGAAAGACTAGAGTGATGGTTGTCAGCTCGAACAATTTCTATACAACGTATTACTGAAAACTTTTTTTTTTAATAAGCGTTTTTAGCGTTGTATTGAAAAGTTCTACACTTCAAATGTCCAATTTCACTGATATTCCCCGAAAAGCATATGGACTACGGACGGCCGTTGCTCGTTAAGCTTGGAACAGCGTTCTGTTTTTATCAGCTTTCAAACCGTCGCGATCAAATCACAACTGAACAGATGGAAATTGAGTGTTCTGACTGGTAAGTTTTGCTGTTATGATGGTAACGGATCTTCTCCACAACGTTTTATCCTGCATCAGTAAGTTTCTACACGAGACGTCTTGTGAAATTAATTCTCAACGTTTTGGTGTTTTGTTTTTAGCAATCCAGAGCACTAAATCTTGTAGGAGCTGAGAAATGCATCTCCCAGTTGAGTTTATGTAACAAATCCAACCCTTTTTTTATTTTTATTTTTTTTTTATTTTTATATATAAAAACGCTGTGCTTTGGCCCACTTCTCCTCCTGAGCTAATGGCACACCGCTAAAACCGAATTGATGAACGACTTAAATAATCTAATGAAATATTAACGAATTCCGGGATCTGCGTTCACGGCTCAGATCAGCATCTCTGTCCGTGTGCTTGGCAGCAGTCTAAAGTACCCTGGCCGTTCCATGCGACACCTGTTGTTGTTGTTGTTGTTGTTGTTGTTGTTGTTGTTGTTTAATGTCATTCCTTACAGTGATCGCAGGAATTTGGTCCGTTATCAGTGCCTGAGTGGCCTGTGATGGATTAGCAGTCGTGTGGGTTTGGACAGGGCAGGGAATGATGCAAAACTAGCCAATGAGTAAGCCTTGTACGCTAAGGACTGATGCGTAATCAGGTGTTTTTTTTTTTTGGTGTTTCTACCAGTTTTGATTTTGTTTTACTTCCCATATTTATGATTTACTGCTTTGAAACCTGCTGCAGTTTGGGTTGGTTGGGGGATTTGTAGCCAGACACAAAATAATCCAAAATCACTGGAGGAAGTGAACTTGAGCTTGATCTGGTTAAAAAATATGAACAGATGCATGGTAATAGATAGATAGTACTTTGAAAACTCAACAGTGAGGTGACCATACACTGTGTAACAACCCTGCTTGTGTGAATAAGCACGTTTGTGCTTTTAATAGAGTTTTCATTTGACTTGTTGGATGCGTTGCCGCAAAGAAACATCTTTTGAAACATGGTTTCATGGAATTTCAGGTTTTCATCTACAACACTGTAGTTTTCTGATGGGCTATCCATGTTGATAAATTATTTGGGTTAAATGCATTTTTATTTATTTATTTATTTATTTTTTGCTGTGTTCAAGCGTTTATTAAAAACTAATCCGTGACTCGGAGCAGAAAGGCCAAGCTGTCGATTTTTGCTGCTTGGTTGTATCGTTCATTTTCAAACGAGAGACATTAAGAGATCTGCTCCTGTGTATGCGATCTCTTTAGCAGCCAGGCCGACTGGTTTGGTTTAATTAAATTAGTCTCCGAACAATATGCGTGGTAATTCATATGGGTGAGTGTAAACATTATAAACTAAGCTACAGAAAAACAATCGAGAATTTTGCCTGACATTACGCCTGCCTTAAACTGAGGGAAGCCTCGGAGCTCATGTTTTATTTATCTCTTGGTGGATTTTTGAAGTATGCTGGCAGATGCTATTCTCATACTTGCATTTACTAGCCCTCAGCTCCCTGTTGTTGATAATTGGTCGAAGTTTTTCAAAACAGGAGGCCTATAAAGTGTGTGTTAATGTGTTTATCAGGAGGAGAGCTTGAGGAAGAGTGGCGAGCCCAAATACGCCCACCTGTCCATGGAACTCCACGTGTTTATCGAAGTGTTTGCTCCAGCGCCCGAAGCGTACATGCGCATGGCCCATGCTATGGAGGAGGTTAAGAAGTTTCTCTTCCCTGTAAGTACCAATTAAAAATTTCTCCCAGAGCCGCCGGATGGATCGTTTATTAGAGCCAAATAGGCCAATGTTCAGAACTGATTAACCGCTCGTAGTATTAAATTAGCGCTTGGCTTGTTTTACCTGTGGCTGCAGATTAATGCTTAGCGTGAGAAGTACAGATACCAGGCAGTGCTGTTCTCACGTGATTATGGATTGTCTTTCTGGTCAAATCAGTCTTCTGGATTGATTGTTGTGTATGTAATGGCACCTTAGATCTATGTTTTGCTGCTACTACTTGAGTGTTTCTGTTAATAGCTGATCTCAGAGTTCCTCGCTGCAATTTGGGAAGCCTGTAGAGGAAATGTTGTATTTGAGAGGGAATTGTTTACGTTGCCCCTTTCTTCTGTGCTGTCCCTTGCTCTCTAGGACATGATGGATGAAATTTGCCAGGAGCAGTTCATGGAGATGGGATATCTGAACGGAAGCCACGAACACAGCGTCCGAGGCAGAGGAGGCCCGATGGCCAGGGGGCGCGGAGGACCCCCGCCACCCAGGTATATCGCACGTCTAATTTATGTCCATACAAATTGCATTGAATCCTTATTAGTCTGGATTAGTTGGTCTGTTTCAACCATCAGCTTGGTCATAAAATTGTTTAAAAAAAAAAAAAAAACCTTCCTCAAGGTCACAAACTGCTTCCAATATATTGGTAGTTCTGCAGGGGATTTATCTTGGATCTTGTTTGTTGGTTCAGGGGTCGAGGCATGGCACCGATGCGTGGCGGTGTTCCACGTGGTGGTCCAGCCAGAGGTGGTGCGGTGAGAGGAGCCCCAGCAGGGCGCGGAGGACCACCGGCTCAGCCTGGCAGAGGCGCCGTTGCCAACCGAGCCCGCGCTCCTGCCCCTGGGTCACAGAGGATGCCGCCTCCACCGCGCCCTCCTGCCCAGGAGTCTTATGAAGACTATGTGAGTTTGAACGGCATCATTGCACTCTGGATACACATTTTAAAATTCAGCTTTGTGATTTTTATTGTCTTTGTAAATAACATGGTGGATACCCCCCCCCCCCCCCCCCCCTGTTTCCCCAGTCCTATGACGAAAGTTACGCAGAATCGGGCTACGAATCCTACGACAACTATTACAGTCAGCCACAGGCGTGAGTCGAAGCCTCTTTATTCTGTTATTCCTAATGCCATTACCAGTCCATCCTAGTTCTTCAGCACTGGCTTTAGGGAAACCTCCCTGTAGTTGAGAGATTAGGTCAGGGCTCCTGAGCTGTACACTGCATACACACTGACCTGCTTAGTTCTCATTTTTCCTGCTGTAATGTACCTGATTCCGCTAATGCAGAGCTGCATTGGGTGTTAAAACATTTAAGAGCCTCTTTTCCACTGTGAGATTGAACATTCTGAATGCAGAGAGTAACCGTTCCAGTGGTATTTCCACTCGGGCACAATTTGGTACAGAATGCTCACATGCCACAGCACGGCTATATAACTGTTCACTATCCCCTGGTGGTTATGCATTTACCGTGTTGTGTCGCTCTCCTCCTTTTTTGCTTTTATATACACTACTGGTCAAAAGTTGGGACATTTGATCAAAAAGCCTTTGATCTGAAGGTGTATAATTAAATGTGTGAAATCGGTGTTGTAGACAAAAAATATAATCGTGCCAACAATTTCTTTGACTTGGCACGAAATATTCCAAAAAGCAGCCGATAAGAGTCCAGCGTAGGTGTGAACTCCTTTTTAATACGGTTTAAAAAGCATCTCAGGGAAATTCCTCAAGAAATTGGTTGAGAAAATACCAAGAATACATTTCTGGAAATTCTAGGCAAAAGGGGCGTCTACTTTGAAGATGCTAAAATACTAAATTACTTTGATTTTATTTTGGATTTTTTTTTTTGATCACAACATAATTCCCATAGCGCTTTGTGTTTATTATTATTATTATTATTATTATTATTATTATTATTATTACTATTATTTATTATTATTATTATTCTGAAATGTCGGGGGGAAATAAATAAAAGCACAGTGCGTGTGTCTAAACTTTTGGCCGGCAGTGTATTTTATGTTTTTGGTCTGCTCTGCTCAAGAACAGTCTTGGTGTGACACTTGCACTAAAACACACGTCTTTATTGTCAGTTGCAACGAGACTCTCTCTAGGCACCTCACAATTCAATTTAAATCCAGGATAGAGAGTTACTGAAAGCTGTTTTCTTTTGAAGAGTGATCATTTTTTTTACTTGCATCAATTTTTGCAGAGAGCCAGAGTATTATGACTATGGACACGGAGAGACACAGGAAGGATATGAGAATTATGGTGGGTGTTTAAAAAGCCTAGGCCTTTCTTTCTCTTTCTTTAGTGTGTTGAGTCATGGCATCACGTTTGGTTAACACTTTAAAAAAAAAAAAATAAATATATATATATATATATATATAAATATATATATATATATATATATATATATATATATATATATATATATATATATATATATATATATATATATATATATATATATATAATATAATATAATATAATATAAATAAAAAAATATTTTATTTATTTCATATAAATTGCTTAAGTGTTAGTTGTTGTGATTTGAAGGAGTTAGAGCTGTGTTATGTTCAGGTATGCCGGATATTCTCATTTGGTGTATGTGTGTTGATCTTCATAGCTCAAGATGACTGGAATGGAACGCAGCGTGCTTCTGCCAGTGGGAAAGCTGCCGCTCAGAGACAAACGAAGGGAGCGTACAGAGAACACCCGTATGGGCGATACTGAACTCTGAACAAGCACAACGTCATCACCCATAATGTCCCATCATGACGACTGTCTCCCACGGCAGCTCGCTCTTTAAGCAGCCTGACAAAAGTAATTGTCCGCCTTTCCGTTTCGCATTTCTGCTCTGGACATTTTGTTTTTAAAGGAAACCTGAAAAATCAGCAACTGAACGCATCGGGACTCAATCGAAAGTTCAAGACAGTTTGAGGGGGGTTTAGGTATTTAAAAAAAAAAAAAAAAAAAAAAAGAAAAGCCAGCCTGTTCTTTTATTTTCAGTTTTATACTCTTAATCCCTCTCTGCTTTAATCTCTGCTTTTTTGCATTGTTAGTTTTATTTTTTTTATTTTCTGTTTTTTTGTCCTCTCATTGCTTTTGGTAAAATTATTTAATTGAAGAGATAAAGCCTGACTTGTTGATGAGTTGCAGATTCCCAGTAGGCTACATTTCAAAATTCTGCTCAATATTAGGAACTCAAAAAGCCATTAAACCAAATCAATTATTTAACATAATGTAAAGGAGCGTTAATTAAGGAAAGGAAAAAATCTCTTTAATGACATTGACGGCAATTGATTATTTGTTTTAAATAGTCTTAAAAGACGTACGTTTAGCTTTAGGCTTCAATATTTTTTTTTACATGATATTTTAGAGTTTTGAAATATAGCCCTAATAGACACTGTTGAGATGGACTGTCCTCAAATCCTTAATTTGTTAAAATAACTTATGGCTCTTCAAAATCTGTTCTGCAAAATGATAATTGTGTTTGGGGGGGGGAAATTGTGTTCAAAGAGATTAAAATAAAGTCAGATTTTTCATAGATTATAATACTATGTTATATAAAATGCATGCTCAAACTGTTTAAGAAGGATTGGGACAACAATCTCTACAAGGGTCATCTCTTTCTAATGTAAAGGGATCCTGCAGCTAAATCCGAATTTCTTGTACATACTTTAAAAAAAGAAAGAAAAAATATCAAATACGCCCAAACTGTACTTACTGCCATCTAGTCTCTGTACGCTCTCCAGAAAATGCAGAATGCTACCTGTGTAAGCTTGCCTAAATAGGTAACTAAATCTGTCCAAAAATGTTTTGCAGCAATTGTCAATAAAGCCTAGATTGTTTTTTATGAAACTTTTTTAACCTGGTTTATTTTTCTGTTTCTGTCATCATAAAATCTGAACTGGCCTTTTTAAATAACTTGATAACCTTTAAGTCCAGCAACCTTTATTTTTTTTTTATCTTCAAAACAGAGCTTAAATCTAAAATGGTGCATGTAGACTGGAGACGTAAACGGCACTAAAGGACTGTTCAGTGTTTCCTTTGTTAATAAAAAGCGCCATTTAATCTTTCTCTCTCTTTTTATACTTAAAAAGGACCCTAGAGGTAAGACCCTGTGCCTTTTAAAATAACCCCGGATATAGCTTCCTAATGTCTTTAGACAGCTAAGCATTCAGTGCTTGGGTATGTATAAAACTTTTCTTGAATGCCGTTTTTATTCTTTTGGTCTTACGATGACAAATGTATTGAGTAGTTTGAAATAACGTGAGTTTTAATTAAGTTTTAGCTTTTTATATTTGTCAAGTTTGAATCTGCTTTTCTTAATGAACGTAATGACTGAGAAAAGGAGAGGACTGCTAAACCTTCAGTGCAGCATTGTAAAGGTAGCTCTAACCCTAAATTTGTATTTAGCCGCTGTGTTATGTCTCTTATCTAAACCTCTTGGCGTGTAATGAATTTAAAAGTTTCAGTCACAAAAATAAAAGTAACGGGGGAAAATATTTTCTTTTCTTTTTTTCTTTTGTTAAAAAAAAAAAAAAAAAAAAATTAAAAATTTTTTTGGTATGTTAACTTGGATTAGTCTTAGATCAGGCATGTAATGCAACTCTTGCTAAACGTTTTCTGTACCAGTGTGTGGTGTTAAAGCTGCTGCTACTTTTTTCTTTTGCATAATTGAAGTGAAACTTGTACATAATTCCAATTGTTTTAAGAAATTTCTTGAAAAGCTTGAGTTGCATGACCTATAAATGTTTCTATAGCTGCATGTAGTTATTGTATACCAAAAACACTTTATTCGATGGCGAGTTCAGAGTCTGTTCTCTTTTCATAGGGAACTGTTTCTCATGAGATCCAGGGATGGAATCGGAGTTTGCAGCTTTTTTCTCAGGTCAGTGTTTTGTTTATTTTGTATTTTTAATTCTATTTTAGTCATTTTCCATTCACACTGCGCTTGTGCTGGAGCCTCGTCTCAACCTATTCCACACTTTTCCTCCACAAACGGACCGGTTCTCAGCGAGAGAACTGATTTGCAGCTCCCAGTCCAGCAAGTGAACAGTGACCGCGATGACTGAAGTAATTTCTCAGCAAACGCATGCAGGCAAATTACCACGACCACCATTTTAGTTTGTTATGCTGGTAAACCCATGTGACAAGGCCTGCATTTTCATGCTGAGACCTGATTGGCTCTTACATTTTATGATGTGGTAACACTTGTTTTTTTAAAATTTTTTTTATTTGAACTTTTCTCAGAAATTTCTTTTGAATAAACTCATAATGTGGACTTCAATAACGGAAGTTTTATTCCTTTTCTGCCACAGCAGTTTGGCAAGAATTATACACTCACCATCCACTTTAATAAGGAACACTTGTGCACCTGCTCATTTATGCAGTCAGCCAATCATGTGGCAGCTGCATGATGCATAATATCATGCAAATACAGGTCAAGGGTTTCGGTTCCTGTCCACATCAAACATCAAAATGGGTCAGGGAAAAAGCGTGATCTGTGACTTGAACTGTGGCCTGGATGTTTGGTACCAGATGGGCTGGTTTGAGTATTTCAGAAACTGCTGATCTCCTGAGAGTTTCTCTCAGAACAGTCTCTAGAGTTTACACAGAATGGTGTGAAAAACAGCAAAAAAAAAAAAGTGAGGGAGCGACAGTTCTGTTGGTGGAAACGGCTTGTTGATAAGATAGGTCAGAGGAAAATGGGCCATGTTGGTTCAAGCTGCCAAGAAGAAACTCGTCACTCTTTACAACCATGGTGAGCAGAAAAGTATCTCAGCATGCACAAAACCTTGACCTTGAGGTTGATGGGCTACAATAGCAGAAGACCACTTTAGGTTTCATTCCTTTCAGCCAGGAACAGCAGTCTGAAGCTATCATGGACAGTTTAAGCTAAAAAAAAATCAAAAAATCGCTTGGTCTTCAACTGTCCAGTTTAGTTGAGTCTGTGCCCATGATGGCATCATATTCTTCTTGGCTGACAGGAATAAAACCAAAAGTGGCCTTCGGCTGTTGTAGTCAATCCACCTCAAGGTTTGATGTGTTGTGCATTCTGAGATGCTCTTCTGCTCACCACAGTTGTAAAGAGTGTTTGAGTTTCTGTTGACTTTGTCAGCTCAGACCAGTCTGGTCAGTCTCCTCCTGATCCCTCATCTCAACAAGCTGTTTCAGCCTGCAGATCCTCCATACATGGGATGTTTTCTAGAGAGGTGTGTGTGTGTGTGTGTGTGTGTGTGTGTGTGTGTGTGTGTGTGTGTGTGTGTGTGTGTGTAAATCCCAGGAGATCATCTGCTTCCAAAAACCATGCCACGATTAAAGATCACACCTTTTCCCTTATTCTGATGTTTGATGTGAACATTGACTAACTCTTTGACCTGTATCTGCATGATTTTATACATTGGCTGATTTGGGTAACTGCAGAAAGGTATTCCTATTAAAGTGGCTGCTGAGTACATATTTATGTATTATAATAATTACATTTATTTGTTTGAATGAGACAAGTTCTCGTTAGCACTTGCGTTATAGCCACTATAAACAGCCGTTCCCTCAGCAGCCTCCCTCCCCCCTTCTCTTGAAGTTAGTAAGATAAGTAAAAACAGATCGTCAATGTTACAGAGAAACCATAAAGTCACCTGTCCTGTGGAGGAAAACTTAACTGTTACAAAACAGACACTGGAAACTCCTTCCATAAATGTTAACTAAACATCTTACAAAACTCTTCACCCTATCAACAATGAGACATTTTACTTTGTCATACAAAAATACAATAACTTATTTGTTTATTATGAGGATTAGATTATGTAGATCGTCTGATATAGAACCTTGTGTGAATGACTTGTTACTTCAGAAACAATAGCGTATTTATAAACCCGTTATTTGTCTCGTCTAAGAGCATCATTATTGGAGTTGCTGTAGTAGAAAATGAATCAACACTTTCTAACCAATCACGGTTGAGCATTTAGATGTGCTGGGGTATAAATTTAGCTTCAGAAATAAGCAGTCTAATCTTATTTACATTGAATAAGCCTGCTCCTGAGCAGATTTGAGATTATTGGTCTTGGTAAAAAGTCTGATGATGGCTTTGAAGAGCAGTCAAATCCAGGATCATGTCAAATATCCAGTCCAGCTAACCGTTTAATACTTATAAAACCAGTGCTTATAAAGTACGGGAACCAGCACAGGTGGCTCAGTGTCTGTGGAAAAATGATTTTAAAGTGATTTTTCAAACACATTTCTGTTCATTCTGGTGAGTTTGGACTCCAATGTCTCAGCATAGCCTCATATTTGATTGCTTTAGTGTTTCATATTACTGCATGTCCTGGTCATTGTTACCGATTTGATTTGATTTCCTGCAGGGAAGACCGATTTGCCGTAAAGAGGCGGCCTTAAATTTCAGCCAGTGGGCTTTTTGAGGAAAAAACTCTGAAATCTGCAGAGACGGAGTCGTACTGAAGTTCTGCCGGACGCCTTTCAAGAAGCCGGAGTGCTAGGAAAGTGCATCCGTGCGTCTTAAAAAGGAAATCAATGCTCTCCTCGGCGCTGCTGCCAAAGCAAGCGGGCACTTATTGAGCTGGAGCGGAAAACGGCTTACGTGTCCTACAGCGTCCAGCGGTCGTGTTTGTGTGCGCGTATGTGGTCACATATTGGAAATGCGTCTGGCTCATTGTCTTTGAAGTTTCCAGCCTTATATATATTTTGTAGCTTTCTCTAAAGCACAGTTAAAGCTGTCCTGAAAATGACCTGTGTCATTTTTGTCATGTTTTCTCCACCCTCATCGTCTCTCATTTAATATCAGTTTATTTTCTTTTCTCTTGCGCCTGGACAGCAACCCAGTTAGAGCAAGTAAATGTGCGTGTTGGTGTGTTCAAGTCACTTATTTGAGTTGAACACATACGAATGCCACCATTAAGTTGTAACTACAAATGGGGAAACTGGATTTTCTTAGAGCTCTGAGTTGTGGGCGTGTCAGTAAGAAAACATGTGGAATAAATGGATGCAACGTCTGTAGCTGACGGTAAATTTGTTTAAATTGAATGTTTACTCCTCTCAGTAGCCGATTGTTATCGTCAGCCCCCCCCCCCCCTTTTTATTTATTTATTTATTTATTTATTTATTTATTTATTTTTTTGAGCTACAATAAAACAAGCTAATTGCCTGCACAAAATACAATAGCATTGTACAATTCCGATATAATGTAACGAAAAAGTTTGGCGGCTTCGGAAATTGATTAAAAACATAAAAAGCAGAAAGCCCGATGTGCGTTGTGTTCATCTTCTTGAAGTAGAGTTAAAAACCTTGCTCCGAGGTTGCGCCGCCATCTCGCATCGACCAAAGCGACTTGAACGCACCCGATGTCATGATTGCGACTTCCCAACTCGTGTATATATACGAACTTCTGAGGAAGACTTGAACGCACGGTGTGTGTATATACCCAGTCTTCACATTTACAGTACTTACTGGACCCTCCTGCAACTTGCACATTGCTGTATATTACAATTTTTATTGTAATGCATAAATACAAACATGAAAACCGACCAATGTGTTCACTTCAGATCAGTTGTGCTTGTATAAATGCAGTTGTCATGGCAATAACCAAATCGCAGGAAAACTGGAGTCTACCTGTATTTTCTGAATTATAAGACTCATCTTTGGTGCTGCACACTTTCAGTGTACATGGTGGGTGGGTGTTTAAGGGTAGTGTGCACATGTGAACCAGTGCTTCTTATCACTTGTAAAATAAAGTGATTTTAAGGTAATTTGTTTTGTTCTACACCAAAGATATCTTAAATGGGTGTGTGGATGTTAAGTTTTCTCTGGGTTTTTTTTTTCTCCCTTCAGTTTCTAGCATCATTATGAGGAACTATAGTAGAAAATTGGCACATTAGTATTTGTGTAGTATTTGGAAGTTGTGTTTGTATTGTTCGACAGCGTTTTAACGAAAATAGAATCTCAGCAGGCGGGACTCTGTTCAGCATCAGACACCTTTTCAGTCCCTCACCGGGTTCTCGGCTCGGATAGAAACACGATTAGGCTTTTGTGAAGTATGCACTGCAGAGGTATTGATTTGTGTTTTTTAAATGTTCAGTATTGTTCTGTTGTAATCTTGAACGATAAAATGCATCGTATTACAGATTATGATCACATGGATGCTTCAGTGTGACTAATACAAGTAGGTCTTAATTTCCATGCCGCAGTGCCACCAGGGCCTGTTGCTCCACCGAGCCATAATGATCCCTTCGCTTTTTGGGGAAAGGAGTGTGTTTCGAATACACGGCAGTGTGCACCGGCGTGTCAAGCCGAGAATTGGGCTTTGGAGCTGAAATGCCTTACCCTGGGCATTATTGTGTGTGTGTGTGAGAGAGAGAGAGAGAGTGAGAGCATTCAAGCAGATTTTCAGCACTAAATTTTTGAGACCGTATTCGAGGCAGATGGAAAAAGCATGCTAGCTTGCATGATGACTAAGCAGAGGTTCTTAAAAATAAAGCCTCAGTTCAAACCCAGTTAATAACGGAGAGGGCTAAAACCAGTGTGCGCTTTAGGACAGATCTGTTTACACTCATCCGCTGCTTGAATAGAAACATATTTTGAAAGCTAACCAAAACGGGGCGGTTGAAGTTTGGAAAAAGACCCAGAGAGGTTTTTCTGAGAGACTGCCCACTGTAGCCTCAATCATGTTGTTTTCTGACAGGAGTTTGAACTCCAGGTTTGACGTGTTTGGATGTGTTTTCTTTTTTTTTCTGTTTTTTTTTTTTTTTTTTTTTTTTTTTTTCCTTTTTTTCTTCTTTCCTTTCTTTTCTCATTACTCCAGCCTTCCCATCAGCTTAAACCAGCCTGGTCATTCTCCTCTGATCTCTCTCATCAACAATGTGTTTCTGCCCACAGAACTGCTGCTTAATGGATGTTTTTTTTTTTTTTTTTTGCACCATTCTATATAAACTCTTGAGTGTAGACTGTTGGGTATGAAAAATCCCAGGAGATAAATAGTTTCTGAAAAACTAACCAGCCTGTCTGACACCAGCAATGATGCCACAGTCACAAGTCAGAGACTTCTGCATTCTGATGATTTGATGTGAATATGAACTAAAGCTGTTGATCTGTATTATCCATTGTGCTGCTGCCACGTGATTGGCTGATTGCATGACTGTCCAGGTGTTCCTATTAATGTGGCCAGTGTGTGTGTACTCGTTTTCCAAATATAAGACAAATGCCATAGTTTTATACATTTGGAGACCCAATTTTGTAGAATTGTTAGTCTTTGTTTTGTCTTTAAAAAAAAAAAAAAAACAAACAACAAAAAAACCTGTCCTTCAGAGATCCCAGATGGTTCTTTGCTGTAGTGTTTTTCCTGAGTGTTTCTGTAGTGTTTCTTGCTCTTAATCCCTCAAAACCTGTACATCCTTATGAAATGATGTATATCTATGTGTAATGAGAGAAATCCAAATGTACTTCACTTTATTAGTAGCTTTCGGGACCGTATTGATAACGCAGACTTCCAGAGTCCATCCAGTGCCTCAGGAGGCCGGTGCTCGGAGTACAGGCAGTGATTAAAAAAAAGAGTGCCACAAGCATACCGTACCATGGGGTGCTTTTTGGCAGGAAAGCCTGCAGGCAAAGCATGTTTTGCTCGTACTCACCATTAAGGTTTTTTTTATTTATTTATTTTTTTTTGGAAGACTATCTCCAGTGCTTTCATTAGAGATCATGTATAGTTCTTCAAGACCAGTCTCAAGCCAACAGTTAAGGGGGAAGGGGGGGGGGCACTTCTCGTGCCTACTGAAAAACACTAACACATGGGATCTGTCGCAATGGCCACGTTAATAGGAACACATGCACACCTGCTCATTCATGCAATTAGTGCTGCTACCACATGATTGGCTTTTTTTCATTATTTTTTATTTATTCATTTATTTTATTTTTTTGGGAAATCATGCAGCTTCAGTTAATGTTCAGAATTGCGAAGAATGTGACTTCAACTATGATTTTGATCTGAGGTGGCTCAACAGTTAAGGCTCTGGGTTACTGATCAGAAGGTCGGGGGTTTAAGCCCCAGCACCTCCAAGCTGCCACTGTTGGGCTCTGGAGCAAGGCCATTAACCCTATCTACTAAAAGAATTTCACTCTGCTGTAATGTATATTTGACGGTCTCCTCCTCCTCCTGAGGCTATCTGATCTGTTGTAGCCCATCCACATCAAGGTTTGGTGGTGCTTTTCTGCGCACCACAGTTGTAGAGTGGTTATTTGATTTACTGTAGCCTTCCTATCCTTCCAGTAATGGAACCCAATGTAGTTTTCTGCTGATGTTGTCCGTCCACCTCCAGGTTTGATGTGTTGATGCTTTCCTACTCGCCGCAGTTGTAAAAAAATTGTTTTTTTGGAGTCTCTTTACCGTTCCCATCAGCTCAAACCGGATCTTTCTCATCAACAAGGCAATTCTGCCCGCATACCTGCTGCTCACTGGATGTTTTGTTTTTCCACACTATTCTCTGTGTGTGTGTGTGTGTGTGTGTGTGTGTGTGTGTGTGTGTGTGTGTATTCCACAAGGACAGCAGTTTCTGTAATACTTAAACCAGCCCATCTGGCACCATGCAGTCAGTCTCTGACATTTGTTTCTCCATTCTAATGTTTGTTGTGAACATTAACTAATGCTCTTGACCTGCATGCATTGCATTGATTTGGATTGGCTGATTTGGATAATTGCATGAACGAGCTGGTGTCCTGGTTTTCCTAATAAAGTGGACAATTAATGCATGTTAAATGGATGGCCGATTAACCTAATAAATTATATTCGTGTTAATTACTTCAATCGCAGAGTTGGCTGCTTTGTCCTCTAATCCACTGAATAATACAGGGTTAAATCTGTGGCTCAAAAACGTTGGTGTCTCATTGGCTCCCTTTTACCAAGTCTGCATTTCTGTCAATCCAGCCAATTAATGCTGATGTCCGTGTCATTGCCCTAGAGCTAGTGTTGATTGCTGACTGGCTTAACAGGCTTTTCTATTATTATTTTAGACACAAGTCCTCAGTGCGGATTTTAATGAGCAATACCGAGCGCTTCGGCTCCATCCGACAAATGGGGAAGCTTGTTTGTGTGAGAGTTAGGAGATGGCCCAATCTGCGAACAGTATGATGAGAAACTGTGAAAGTAGATAAACAGAATATCTCTAAAGGGGGTGAAAAAAGCCTTTCAGTCCATCTTTCTGCAGTTAATGATGACACAGAAGCCCTCTGAGTGCGAAGTGTGTGTGTATAGGATAGTATGGCCTGTGGCAGCAGGGGTGTGCTTATTACACTTGTGAATCCCATGTATGACCATTGATTGTTTCTGCATTTCTTCCCTTATCATTGCTGAAGATGAGAAACGTGAGGTCGTGAATGTCATCCAGCATGTCTCGTGTGTGTATGTACGTGTACACCTCTCTAATGCATTTAAAGGGGGAGGGGGGGCATAATCAGACACCGGCTGTTAAAATCTCTGCAATGCTACTGCACTGTCTCATCATCAAAACTAAGAGCTCTTAAAGCCTCTACAAAGTTTTAAAAAATGTTTTAAATGACTCATTTAATAACAAAAAAGAAAAATAAAATTAGCCAGCAGAACTGTGCGAGTGAATTAATTGCGTGATTAACCGCGTGATTAATCTCGGCACCGGTGATCATTCGAGTGAAGAGACGATGACGAGGCTCATGTTTAAATGCCATGAGTGACTTTTACCTCAGGCGATGAGACAGACTGATGTGGATGACGCCGATAATTGGAGATGACCGATGTCTCATTTGTAAACAACTTCTTTTCAGTTCTTTCAAATTGGTCAGAAATCCCCCCCCTATGAAGACTAGGTTATAAATGTAGAGGTAGATCAGTGACTTTTAGTCAAGTTACAAATGAGGATTTGTACAATGCTAGAACTTACTTGCAAAATGAGTGGTGCATTCGAGTTCTGGATTTTATTTGTAGATTTAAGAACTGTCTATGACCATAAAATGTTAGTGTTACCATGTTTTATATACAAAAAAAATTAGATTTGTACTTTTTTTTTTTTTTTTTCTTTTTTTTTTCTTTTTTTTTTTAACAGCTATTATATTATTTTTTTTCTTCACATTTTGAAATGAAAGCCTAAACCTTGTAAAGGTCTTTGACTTGACTTGCTAAAGTGCAGTGTGAATCCAACCGAGTCTTTGTATGTAGAATTTGGCTCACACAGCCTTTTATTCTACTGTAGTCTACTAACCTTTTACTGCACTCTTCTCCTACATCCTGATAAGTACAGGGGGAAAAATGTTCTGGCTCTGTTTTAAAAAAATTAATAAAATTTAAAAATTGGATTTAGTGCAACTGACACGTTTCTAAGTGTGTGTGTGTGTGTGTGTGTGTGTGTGTGTGTGTGTGTGTGTGTGTGTGTGTGTGTGTGTTTAAAAAAAAAAAAAAAAAATTATTATTATAAAAATAAGTAAACATACATAAAGGGTAAGCTAATGCATACTGTTTAGAAGGTGGATAGTGGAACGTGATTAAATCAGTTAAGCGCTGATGAGATGCTCTACTTGTCAGCACTCTCCTGGCCTTGGGGACGGTAAAATTATAAAACCGTGTCGGAGACAAAATATCATCCGTTCGTTTCTTTAATACATGGCTGTGTATAATGTTGATTGAACGATGCTATGTTTGTGCGGTTAAATGAATAATTGCTGTCACAAAGAAATGAGAGAATGGCTTTACGGTGTCACTGTACTGATATTTATTTTTTTATTTATTTTTTTTGTAGTAATACTACCTTGCTGTAAATAAATCTCAAAAATAAAAGACACTCTTCTGTCATTCTTTAAACCCTGTCTCTGTTTGTTCAAGTTCCAGCCAGCTTGCTGCCGGGAAGCAAGGATTCAGTTGAAGGCCTTGACACGCCACGCTCTCTGCTACCCAATCTACTGAAAGTAGGGCAGCTATAAAAGGCTGATGGATACTTCTCCAAAAAGGGGAAAAAAAATTAGCTACTCTGTCAGGGAAAAAAAAAGAAAACAGGTTGTTCTGCTGTGTGATGTGAGTCATATAAAAAAAATAATGAACCTTTCTGAATTTGAACCTCATTAAAAAGTTATGTTAGGCCTGTTGAATGACCAAGCTCTGTGTGTGTGTTTGTGTGTGTGTGTGTGTGCTTAAAGTCTAGACATTTTAATGGGATGTGTATTCCAGGTTGGAGTGCGCACTCTCAGGTTTCCTACACTGTGGTAGACGGAGATCAATGAGACACTTAGAACTCCTCTTCATCACAGCCTGTCAACTCCGACGGTAGGCAGGCGCCATCGCTCTCTCCTCACGCCAAACACAGTCTAATAGACATAGAAGGGAAATGTTCAGCATGTTTCGCAACGAAAATCACGTGAATGCCGATCATTACGGGTGTGACCGCAGTTCCTAAGAAGACTGCAATCGCAGCGTCATACTATGTGTACTTTTTCTGTATTTAAACCCCTTTCACTAAAACCTGAACCACACCACTGGCTTTGTACCGGCTGTTCACAAATATTCATCTTTTTGCTAGTTCTATACAGTCAGCAGCAACTTTATTAGGAACACCTGTACTCGTAAGGTACCTTTCCAGAGGTACCGAATGATGGAAGAAAAAAAAAAAATCTAGTGAGCATCAGTTTTGTAGGTGCAAAGACCTTGGTGATGGGAGAATGGCCAGGCTGGTCAAGCTAACAGGAAGTTTATGGTTACTCAAATAACCATTGTTTACAACCATGAGGAGAAAAATATCACCAAACACTGAACATTGAGAAAATGGACAGTTAAAGATAGGAAAAAATGTCACAGTGGCGTTTTTAAGTTTTTGTCTCATTGGATAATTGCATGAATGAGCAGGTGTTCCTATTAAAGGGGCTGGTGAGCGCACTTGCTTTGGAGAAAAACGAAAAAAAGCAGATGGTAACTCTTCATAACGACAGTTCATATTTCTGTTTCTCATATTCGCAGGTGCATCTTTCATGCATAAATTAAAACAGGTCACGTGAATTAAAAAAAGTAAAAGTCCAATGTGTAAGAATATCATGCGTAAAAAAAATGTTATAACGCAAATCAACGGTTTATCAACTATACAATTCTAACATAGCTATATTAAATGTCATTTGTGAATTAAGAAGAAAAAACTCTCATAGGTGACATCCAATCAGCCACTCATGTCGCAGCAGCACGATAACAGAGTCTGGATTAGAGAGAAGATTAGAAAAATGTGGTCTCATCAGACTCGAGGTTCGATGGCTTGTGCGACCGGAGATGCTTTTCTGCTCACCACAGCTGTAAAGAGTTACTTGCATGTATGTCCATGTGTTCCTAATATACTAGATAGAGTGTATAGCGATATTCTTCACATGCGCAATGTTAACTACTGCTTACAAAGACGTGAAGGCATTCGTTAGAGTCTGGTACAAATATATAACATATATATTATATAACTAGAATATATTTCATTTGGGATTTTGTGTTTTTAAAGATATACCAAAGTCTGGGAATATCAAATAGTATCGAGCGCAACAGAAATGAAGGTAATGGTTAATGGTTATATAACTGCAATGGTCTTAAGTGCTTATATTTTCCTAACCCCCCCCCCCCCCCCCCCCCCCCAAAAAAAAAAAACCATCCTTAAACGGACAATTCATAAATGTGGACACTATACATGACAAATTAAATAAAAACACATCTATTTTAATTCATGTGAGAGTCATTTCAGGTCAATTCTGTCATCTGTGCTACTCAGAGACACACTGCTCGCATCTCCTCTCTGTCGGCATGGCAACTGGGGGCGTCTCGTTAGTGGGAGCACTTGACTCTAAACGTCTCCTGACCACACGAGCAAATCCCTTGAAAACAATTTAGGCCTCGGTATGAATCAGTTTTCACGTTAAACAGCTGCAGAGGGCTGACTGGAGGAGACACGGCTGTACTTTACTGAGCTTTAGGCACTTGCTTGTCTCGAGTCCTTTTCTGTTCTTTCATACACGTGCTCCTTCCCTTTCTCTGCTGAGATTTGAGGTTTCCTGTATGTTTTCTGGCTCTGCCTGTAGCTGCAGTCTAATTTTAGGGTGCTAGCCAGGGGAGGACAAAACTTTGGCACAGCTTGCTATTTTAATTCAATTTTAATTACCCAGCCCTTCACTAGAATAAAATCTCACTGCAGCCTGGTGCACGTCATGCTAATTTAGGGGCTTGATCAATGAGATAAGGATTAGGTTTAGAATTAAATAGAGTGATTGTTATAATACAGTATGCAGGAATATATAAGAACTCTGAATAAATAAAGCTGTAACTGAATAATAATTATACAATTTGACTACCATTTTTATTGTTGTTAAAAGGAATAAAACCCAATAGCCTGTGCTGTTAGAGGAAAATAATCAGCGACATGGTGGTGTGATGTGGACCAATGTAAAGTGGCGTTACTGCAGAGTTACCACCCTGAAGTTTATTATTTTCTAATAACAGTACATCCTGAAGCATTTTATTCCACTTACACCACATTAATTTGCCAATGATTTTGAATAACACTAATTATTATTATTAATTCAATGATGACATGGTACTTTAAAAAAAAAAAAAAAAAAAATCCATTTAGGGTTACATTTAATGATCTGTAAAACAAGTTTGTTCCTGTATCACTTACCTCATGGCAGCTATAAACAATTGTTTCCTCACCAGCCTCTATATTTCCGCTCTGAAAGAAAATAACACCGCTTATAATGTTAACAGGAAACCTGACGTCTTTCCTCTTGCTTACTAACTGTTACAAAGCACTGACACCGGAGACTCCTTCCACAAATGTTAAATAAACATCTCTTTACAGAAAACGTAGCCGGATCAATGATTATACAGAACAGCCAGTTTAAGTCTGTTTATTATTACTTTGTGAATTAGCTGTTATTATGGAAATTATAGTATATTAGAAGTGCATTCATTTAAACCATTCATCCATCCATCCATCCATCCAACTATCCATCCGTCCAACCAACCATCCATCGATCCATCCATCCATCCATTTTCTGTACCTCTAAACCCACACGGGGTTGCGGGGAGTCTATCCCGGGGGACTTGGGGACAAGGTGGGGGACACCCTGGATGGGGTTCCAACCCATCGCAGGGCACAATCACACTCACACTGACACATACACCCATTCACACACTACGGACAATTTGGAAATGCCAATCAGCCTACAACGCATGTCTTTGGAATGGGGGAGGAAATCCCTGAAGCACAGGGAGAACATGCAAACTATGCACACACATGGAAGAGGGCAGAATCAAACCTCCCAACCCTGATGTGCGAGGTAAACATGTTATCACAGACAATTAATAAACACACATATTCGTGACGAATTAGCTTTTTTCTTTCTTTTTTTATTTATTTATTTATTTTTACAGTGACCAATTTCAGTATTTGTTTTCTATTTATATTTCTCTTATGGAATAACATTTAGTACTGTTAAACATACAGGTGCTCTTTTTATTTATCCATTTATTTACTCTATTTTTTTTTTTTTTAAACATTGACACGTTACTATAATTTAAACAAGAGAATTCCCCCCCCAAAAAAACCCCACTGAAATGAAATAAATGCAAGTAAGCATCTTTTCTGCATTTCAAATTCAGATGATCGATAAAGAGCTTAAGCACATTTCTGTATCAATAGACAACTGATCCATCAACTCCCACACAAATAAACTTTCCCTTTTACTCATTCTGTGGGGATCTACTAGCGTTTATTCTGATTCACTGTTGCCTGAAGGGGACATTAGTTATTTGGATGCAGGAAAGGATTTTTTTCCCCCAATCCAAATGAATCCCCCTACATGGCAATTATAGCACAAACAGGTCTTAGCTTAAGGCCTAAATGTGTCTGAGAATTAAACTGCTAGCATGGTGACTGTAACACCGTAATATTCAGTGCTTGAATTATATCATTTAAAAAGGATTGCATTTCCCAAAAGAACATGTCATCGACTCTTAACAGAAACACGACTGAATTAATTAATTTGCCGTCTCAATTCCGGGCCTCCCACATTTCCCAGCACACTGCAGATGGTGAAGTATGCCCTGTGCTCAGAGTGTGGATTTGGCAGCGGTTGTGATTTTCATAGCGAATCCCTGATGCTTTGTTACGAAACCTCTACATTTTAGACAGAACTTTGACGAATGTGCTCTATTTCGCACCACTCTGGATAGCAAAGTTCCAGCTTTGGGGAATTCACTCTTGTGTCCGTGTTACCCTGTTTCCAGCCGGCGGAATCGAGTCACATCTGGTGCCTTCATCCTTTAGAAGGAGAGGAGATAGATTTGGTGAATCTAGCAGCTGCCAGGAGAAAAAGCCAGCACCTGTCACTTGGGACGTCATTAAGCTTCGAAGGAAGACGGATAGAGACACCAGCCTGTCCCTATCTCCCCTGATTCCCTTGCTCTTTCTGCATTCCATCCCTCAATCTCTTTTTCTGTCGTCTTCCTTTCACCTTTCCACCTTTCTCTGTAGCTCTTCATTGCCTCCCGGTCCGTCAGTCTCATCCTTGCTTGAAGCTCTCAGTCTCTTTCCCTATCTCACCTCCGTCTTTCTTTGTCCTTCTCAGTCTCCTGTTCTCCCTGTTATACCGTCTCAGACAGATCGTCTGTCCCTGAGTCACAGCGTTGCCAGTTTCAGCCTCCTATGGTTCTACTCGTTTAATTGATTTCCAGTCTTTGCTCGTTAGCGCAAAAGAGGCCATTGGATGCTCGAGGCTCAGGTCAGGTAGCACAAGCTTTTGTGCTGCTGCTTGGTTTTAAGCTGTGCTCTGACTGTGATCACCGATTTCACAACTCCTTTCTCTCAACAGATTTGATAGACAGGTAGAACACGAACAGGAAGAATCTTTTCCAAGACACCCAGTGTGCACACAGAGGGATAAGGACATTACTTTTTTTTCCTTTTTTCTTTTTTCCAAAAAGTGTGAGATTTATTTCTGTCATCAGTGCGTGGGCACATGCGCAGTAGAGGTTGCTTCCTCCACCTGCAGAATTCCTCTGATTTAATCTAAAGATAATCTATCTGCCTCAATGTACAGTTTCTCATTATTGCAATTACGCTATATTTATTCATTTAGGGTGTTTAGGATAGAGGTATTCAGCTAAAATATTTTGATCCAACTACATAAAGTTCTTTGCTTATAGAGGTCTGGATAACATGACTGAGTTACCTTGTACTGCTTAATTATTAGTGGCTAGTTCATAGCTATTAATGTTATGCTTCAGACTGATGCTTCATGTTACCATTTTTGTCCAGTCCCACTGTGAAATATGGTCTGCACTTATATAGCGCTTTTATCCATAGCACTTTACACTGTGTCTCATTCACCCATTCACCCATTCACACACACCAATGGTAGCAGAGCTGCCATGCAAGGCGCTAACTTGCCATTGGGAGCAACTTGTGGTTCAGTGTCTTACCCAAGTACACTTCGGTATGTGGAGTCACGTGGGCCGGGAATCGAACCGCCAACCCTACGATTAGTGTACAACCCGCTCTACCACCTGAGCCACAACCGCCCAGATAAATAAATAAATAAATGTTAAAGACAAGCCAAAAACAACAGCAGCAACAACAACAAAAACCCCAACAAGTCAAAAAGACAATGGAAAAACAAAAATACAACACTAAAAAAACACATCAATATGATCTCAAACAAAAAGAGTAACTCCTTATCGAGCATCACATGCTCGTTGCTGATTGGCTACAGAGGAAATATGAGTGATTTTTTTTTTTTTGCCTCACTACTCCAGGGTTGGGAGTTCCATTCCTACCTCCGCCCTGTGTGTGCAAAGTTTACATGTTCTCCCTGTGCTTTAGGGGTTTCCTCGGGGTACTCCGGTTTCCTCCCCCATTCCAAAGACATGCATTGTAGGCTGATTGGCATTTCCAAATTGTCCATAGTGTGTGAATGGGTGTGTGACCGTGTGTGTGTGTGATTGTACCCTGTGATGGGTTGATATCTCGTCCGGGGTGTCCCCCAGCCTTGTGCCCCGAGTCCCCTGGGAGAGGCTTCAGACTCCTCGTGACTCTGTGAAGGATAAGCGGTATAGAAAATCGATGGATGGATGCATGGACTCTACCAGTGCTTTTCTTCATAAGCAACTTTACACTGAATTGTTTTTGCTGGACTAACTAAACAACAGATGGAAAAAGTGCAATTCTTTTCCACTGCGATAGTCATACACTGTGTCCAATCAGCAACGAGAGTGCGATGTGTAATACGGACCTCACCGTTCTGTTTTGAGTTCATGTTAATGTTAATGAAACCTTGTTCATTTTTCCATGAGCTGCCTTCAGTGAAATCCATCCATCCATTCATCTTCTATACCGCTTATCCTTTTCAGGGTCACGGGGAACCTCGAGCCTATCCCAGGGAGCATGGGGCACAAGGCTGGGTACACCCTGGACAGGGTGCCAATCCAACTCAGGGCACAATCACATACACACTCACACACCCATTCATACACTACGGACACTTTGGACTCGCCAATCAACCTACCATGCATGTCTTTGGACTGGGGGAGGAGACCCCCACAGCACGGGGAGAACATGCAAACTCCGCACACACAGCGTCACGGTGGGAATCGAACCCCCGACCCTGGAGGTGAGGCGGATGGGCTAACCACTAAACCCCCGTGCGCCCCTGCCTTCAGTGAAATGATTTACATAAATACACGTGATCAGCTGCAACAAAGGATCTGCTCCAGAAACTGTGATGGTTCAAGTTTAAATAAACTAGACTCTCTGAATGACAGACAGTTTTTCGTCTCTGTTACAGTATTTTTTGAGTGCTTGTTCCGATTCAAAAAAATACTTTTCTGGATCTGTATTTGGAAAGCGGCTCACCGGTTTACAACCGCTGAATTGTCTTTGTTCAAGGACTTATTTACGTCTCTGTCAATGGTGGAATTTTACCTTTGCTATGCTGTCTGCTCAGATTTTTAGTGAGGCTTGTAGGTAAATATTTATGATTTGCACTTGCATTTTACAAGCATTTGTTTAAATATATTGTTCTTTCTCTTTAACCCTATTTCATTTCCTGACTGATTCCCACCACTCCCCATCCGCATCCCCATCCCCCTCTCCCTCCATCCTCCCCGAAGTGCTCTCATTTCTCTCTTCCTCCATTAATTGTGCAGGAGCAAGCTGTCTGAATGTGCGAAGCTCCTGCAGCTTGTCTCATAGCTCACGCTGTTCTGTGGCCCAGTGGGGAAAAAAAGAAAACGTCAAAAACACACGTGCATTACGGTGAATAATACTGAAAAGCACTTCTTAAGCCTACATGAGCTGTAAGCGTTTGTGTATCAGTGATATATGATCCTGACTGGGATCAGCTGGAGAGAAAAAGGGGGAAATCATGGCTCTCTCGTCTCGCCGTTTGGCACCACATCAAGCCGTGGCGTCGTATAAAGGGCTGTAGTCTCGGCGTTCTTTGCCTACTAATGAGATATCTCTCTCTCTCTCTCTCTCTCTTTCTCCAGCTCGGACCCCTCCCCCAGGTTGTGTTTAATCTCCTGTAAAAGAGGCCCATCTCGGCTGGCATGCCATCTTCTGTTGCAGTCCGAGTCCTCGCCTTGCACTGGATCGTTTATGAAAGAGTCTAAAATAGGGTGAGGAAAAAAGAAGAAAAAACAAGAAAGCTGGCCAAATGCAGAATCAAAATGACGAAACAGACACTCGGAAAGGTTCAGTCCCTTTGTGCTTGCTTTCTCTCACTGAGGAAGATTTGTGATAAAAATGTCTAGCTCCTTTTCTTCATACAAGTCCAGAAGGAACAGAGAAGATCTGCACTACAGCTCCTCTCGCGCCCGTATGCTGCTGGCGCTCTCTGAATTATTAACACTTATCTCTAATAATTATTACTTGTTATTGATTACATAAAGTGGTGTCAGAATAGAAATGGTGCGATGTTGCACTATAAGTGCTGTCATTACCAATTAAGGAAATGGAGAATACGAGCACCAGACATTATTTAATATAAAAGGAAATTGCTTTTTGTCCGTCAGTGGACGCTGGAATAAATGTTTTAAATGGATTGTAACTGGATCTTAGACTCTTCAAGAGGAAATGACCTGCTATTATACAGCATGATTAGACAGAAGTAAAACCCATACCATCGCTAATAAAAAGAGATATAGAGATAACACACCACGGTATTATTTGGTTCTAGCGCTCAGGTCTTAGCCCAGGGACAGTCGTGACACTATGTTCTGTGCTAGTGAGAAGAACATTCAAACTCCAGGACTGCCAGAGTCTCTGCAGCATTTCTGCACCTTTCTTGTTCTTCCTCAGAATTGTTTTAACACTCATCATCACCTCTACTTCTTCTTCCTCCTCCTCTTCTTCTTTTTTTAACTTTTAACTTTTTCTTCCTTATCCACCTTGGTCTTTGCTGTTGTCTCTTGACGTCTTTCTGCTGGCTTCTTCTTCTTCTTCTTCTTCTTCTTCTTCATACTTTTTTTTTCTACTCCTGTACCTTTTATCCTTCTGTATCTCTAATTCATCATCATCATCATCATCATCATCATCAGCCTCTTCATCATCTTCTTCTTCTTCTTCTTCTTCTTCATACTTTTGTTCTCCTCCCCCTTCTTCTCTCTACTTCTGTGCCTTTTCCCCTTCTCCATCTCTAATTCGTCATCATCATCTTCTTCTTCATCTTCATACTTTTCTTCTTCTTCTCCCCTCCCCCTTCTTCTCCTTCTCTCTACTCCTGTACCTTTTATCCCTCTGTATCTCTAATTCAGCATCATCATCATCATCATCTTGTTCTTCTTCATACTTTTGTTCTTCTTCTGCCCCTTCTTCTCCCTACTTCTGTGCCTTTTCCCCTTCTCCATCTCTAATTCATCATCATCATCACCATCATCACCATCATCACCATCATCACCGTCATCTTCTTCTTAATCTTCATACCTTTCTTCGTCTCCCCCCCCTTCTTCTCCTCCTTCTCTCTATTCCTGTGCCTAATTCATCATCATCATCTTCTTCTTCCTTCTCCTCTACCTCTTCTTCTTTTTCCATGTTGTTCTTCTTCTTCTCACTTTTTCCTCCTCCTCCTCCTCCTCCTCCGAACTTCAGTGCTTTTTCTCCATCTCTACCTCTAATTTTTCATCTTTTCTTCATCTTCTTCTTTTCCACCTTAACCTCTTCTCCTTTCCCTCATCTTCTTCTCCTACTTCTTTTCCACTCCTTTCTTCTACGTTTTTTCTTCTCCTTTCCCTCAGCTTATTCTTCTACTTCTTTTCCCCTCCTCCACATCTAATTCTAAAGCTGCCACTGTTGGGCCCTTGAGCAAGGCCCTTAACCCTCTCTGCTCCAGGGGTGACGTTGTATCATGGCTGACCCTGCGCTCTGACCCCAACTTCCTAACATGCTGGGATATGAAAAAATGATTTCTCTCTGCTGTAATGTATATGTGAAAAAGAAGGTCTTCTTCTTTGCTTAGTTCTCTTCTTCCTTTAGTTGTTCTTTCTGCTCCCCCTCTTCTTCATCCTCTTTTGCTACCTATGTTCCCTCTTTCTCCTCCATTCTTCTTCTAACTCTAATTCTTCCTCCTCCAGTGATTCTTCACTTCATACTTTCTTCAACTCTTTTCTTTTCTTCCCCACTTCTTCTTCTTCTTCTTCTTCACACTCACCACTTTACTCCCATGATGCTTCACAGACACCGGGTTTTGGAAAACATTATTATATTCATTTTTTAGGTAATGAATCTTAATCTAATGTCTATCTTAAAATAAAATAATACGGTTTATGTACCTGCAATGTTTCACTGATATTCAGAATAACGTTATTTATTTTAGCTTTGCTACACCACATGTCTCTCTGATTTATGATCCACTTCACGACTGAAGTGACCTGACCCACGTATCCTGCATTTTCATCTTCCGAAGGCAAGACGCCAGATGAGGCCATTAAAATGTGTGAGTGAAATGCTAAAAGACCTTGAGGAATGCATCTTTCCTGCAGCTTCACGTTACCTTTGTGTCAGTTCACTGTCTCGCATCTGACCTCTTTGATACAGCCCAGCTTTCTGACCTACTGTACACTGCACTGCAGTTCATGTCAAGAAAAGCAAGAATGAAATAGTTCAAGAACGATGATGACTGCAGTAAAAGATTGTGCAAATGGTTATTGAATGATTTGGGATGTAGATCGTGAATGGCGTATGCATTTTGCTACAGCCTTCTGATTTAAGAGAAGCGGCACATGAGTAACGGCGCTGCCTGCATAGGCATAATTGCATTCTTACCACACAGAGGAGAGGCTTTCAGCTCCATTACACTCTAATGGAAGTGTGTGTGTGTGTGTGTGTGTGTGTGTGTGAGAGAGAGAGAGAGAGAGAGAGAGCGTGTATGTGTGTGTGTATGTGTATGTGTTTGTGTAGAGGAAAGAGATTCCTTGACTCACAAACCCCTCTCACACACCACATGTATTTCTTATCCAAGCTATCCGAATACCACGGCTGTGTATTGACTGTACAGAACTCTGGTGATATAAGAAAGTGTGTGTGAGGGCTGCAGAGCTGAGCTCCTGAGTGAAACAGGTGGCCGAGAGAAAGAGAGAGAGAGAGAGAGAGAGAGAGAGAGAGAGAGAGAGAGAGAGACACTGGCCTCTGTACCCGCTTGAGTGCGTCTCTCATGTAATGGATTTTGAGGCTTCTTTTGTAATAGATTATTGATGTGGTGGTGGGAGGGAGGCAGGTGATAATTGGATTCTGTTCTGGGTCCCATCCTACAGCCCAGCAACGCGTGTTTTTAATGAGCCCGTTTCTTTCTTGCCACCAACAGCTCATTTTCTCTCCTTTCATCGTTCCAAGAACGACTTGGCGTCGTCTCCCTCTTGAGAAGCTGTTTAGTCACGGGGGGGCTTAAGCAAGCCGGCAAGAAGGGATTAAGTGCAAATACGGTGTGTTTTGATCACTCAGTCGATCACACCTGCGCATTGGTGACAAACTCTCCTTTACTTATGCTCTTGAGTCAAGAAGAGCTTTCATCATCCCTTTTTACTGCACTTCCAAAGCCATTCTGCTTTTATTAACTGCAGTTTTGTCGGGAGTTCACGTTGACTCTTTAATGTGCCGCCTTTCTCCTGAAATAATTACGCTGGACGGGGAAAAGGTCGTAAAATGCAGATAATTAGGAACGTCCTAAACATGGAATGAGTAAGTCACTCAGACGTCCTGTCAGGAGGGACTAATCAGGTCTTAAATTCAAGGTGAATTCGCTAAAAACGGGGATAAAATGGATTTACGGACTGCTTCTACTTCTTATTAGAAGAGTGAGATTCGTGTCTGAAGCCCCAGAGCCAAGGGAGGATAATTGGCCATGCTTTCTGGGGGGAGGGACGGCATGCTCTCCCTCTCTCTCACCTGTCAATCACAGTGACAAAAGCTAGTAGTATGCATCTGTGAGTTCATGTATGTGGACGAGGACAGATAGCACTTTCCTCTGGGAAAAGTTAGAAAAGATGTGATTGGATAGCTTGATGTGTCTTTGAGGAGACATGTGTTAGCCCTTTACACACCATGGTTAGAAGCTGTCAGGTTGCCAGGTGAGCAGATTGGGGAGTAAAATGGTGGAAAATCAACTTTTACTCTTAAGTAAAGAGTTCCTTAAAAATTCTTTGGGTGTTTAAGGAATATAGTAGCTTTCTACTAGGGTTTCTACTTGCAAGTGATACTGAAAGGGAAACTGTCTGTTGTTGGGTTACTCCAGTCAAGGATTTTTCCTGGCCATTCTGGCACCCTGTGTATGGGTTTAGCTGCTACAGTGCCATGCAAAGTTCATGATCTGTCCTTATGCTGTGCTCATATCATGTTCTTAGAACTTACATTTACATTTATGGCATTTGGCAGATGCCCTTATCCAGAGCGACTTTCATTTATCTTGTTTATACAATAGAGCATTTGAGGGTTAAGGGTCTTGCTCAAGGACCCAGCAGTGGCAGCTTGACAGTGCTGGGATTTGAACTCACGACCCTCCGATAAGTAGTCCAACTTGGAACTCAAATAGACATTTACACACCTTGTGTTCCTGGATCAGCGTGAGAGGATGTTAATGTTTCAGTTTCAACCAGTTTAATGGTAAAAATGAATAAGTAAATAAAATAATAATAAATCGACAGACATCCATTTTCAACTCACACTAACTGACTGGGTGAGCTAGTGTTTGTCACAATTGAGAGCTGTCAGCCAATAAGACACGAGTATATCAACATATTTTCCTGTAAACCCTGTCTCGTTGGTCTTGCCTCCGTTCACTGAAGATAAAATGCAACACTTCGTTCACTGAAGATACGAAATTACAACACGTCCTCTTTTACTGATGTTCAGTTACGTAATGAGAAACTGTTCCGACTAGAGGATTATTTTGGGCTAAAGAAAAAATCTTCTTCTTCGGGATTACAGCCCTGAATGCCCAGGCCAGGTTAAGCCCCTGGTACTCGCTTTCCTGTGGGTGGGGGAGTCGTGTGGCTGCGGGGGCATTGGGGCGCTCATCAGTGCCCCAAAGCTGGTGGCACCCGAGGCAATCACATAGTTCGTCTATGCCTAGAAACGGCCCTGACTCCAGTGCAACAGACCACAGATTGCTTTGTGTGTTACGTTTTTCCTAAGATTGTATTAATACTGGATGGAGGGAGCCCTTCAATGTGGTTATATACTAACATTATAAGCTGACTATTATAAACAGCCCCAACCTGCTGAAATTTTCACAGGTTAACAGGCTAACACAGATGTTTGTCACATCACATTCACATTCTTCTTTTCCTCAAAGACTACTTAAAAGTGAATGGTCACCATTATGCCGTTACACTCCTGCACCTATTCATGCACTGTGATTGATTGAAAGTCGTCTACTGTTCTGTTACACTTTCAGTTTGTACTTAACTGCAAGGAAAACCATAGGGAAGGAGGATACACCTTATTCCCTACTACGCCACATTTACCATTATGTGATTATAAAATTAAGAACCCCCTTGAGAATATCTGTCTCCCGCTGCTCCTGGGTTGAACTGTAAACTGGTATAATGGTGCATAGTAATATGGAAATCTTTAAATAGTAGCAGTTAGCATCGCTGTCTCATAGCTCCAGGGTACCCCGGAGTTTTGTATGTGCTCTCCATGTCTGCGATGGTTTCCACTGGGTTCTCTAAATTTAAATGTGAAGGTGTGTCTCCTGCCATGGTTCCATCCTGGATGTATTCTTGCCTCAAGCCACAGGAAAGGCTCTGGATTCTATTGGAGTATTATTTTTTCTTCCCCAGAAAAACCTGCTACCTCAAAATATAATATCTTCACGAATCTTATCATTGTGTGTTAGCTCACATAGTTATATACCAAAAGCAAGTTGATTGAGTTGAGTTGTATGACAGTCATACAGTAATTTATGCAGAGTTAGTAAGTTTCCCTTCCTAATTCTTTTTTTGGTCTAAATCACACTCTCAGTTCGGATTTTCTGCGTCTAAAAATGGCTCATATGCATATCAGGCATACTTTCACATCCACATTTGTTGATTCCTGTGTGAATTAGAAGCTTGAGTGGTCCAGCATCATTATCACACTCTTCTATCTGAGGATGAATCTCCAAATCCTGTTTTAATGTTATTTATTTATTTATTTATTTCTATCTCATGTTCTGATTCATCACCATGACTTTCCATTTTATGATAATAGATCTGAAGACTGATAGTGTGTGATATCTGATATCTTTTGTTGAAGGTATGATGAGGTTTCAGGGTTTTTTTTTTTTTCCGGTTCTCCAGATGCCTCCTGTGAGTGATGGAGCGTGATGCTAAAAGACTCCTGTCCATGCCTGCCAGCGCTTTCATGCATGACACACCATCTGATAGCACTGGTGTCAGTCTGAAGCTGCCATTTCTGTGTGTGTAACATGAAACCTGTGTAAAGATATGTAGAATGAAGTTGGCTAGTGTATGATTTTAGTCATTAAAGGTACTGTAGTATTTTCTTCCATTAACATTAACAGGTCCTTTCTTGAAAAAAAAAAAAAGGTCAACTATAGACATGTGGATTATTCCCTAGTCTGAATCCTCCACCTAATGGTCTAGAATGTCAATTAGCTGTGGTCGTCTATATCTTATCTCTAATGAAAGGATGATTAAATACCTATGAAATGCAGATGATTCAATCTTATATTCTCAAATTTCTCATGTAGTTCCAGTGTGATGCATTCCAGACCCAGAGAATCTGAGTGTAATGAATATCCATCCATCCATCCATCCATTTTCTCTGAGCCTGGAGCCTATCCAAGGGGACTCATGGGCACAAGACGGGGGACACCATGGATGGGGTGCCAACCTATTACACGTCACAATCGCACACACACTCACACACCCATTCACACAATACAGACAATTTAGAGATGCCAGTCTACAGCCTACAATACATGTCTTTGGACTGAGGAGGAAACTGGAGTACCTGGAGGAAACCTCAGAAACACCGGGAGAACACGCACACAGGGCAGAGGCGGGAATTGAACCCCCAACCCCGGAGGTGCGAGGCAAACGTGCTAACTACTAAATAAAATAATGAATGGTGGTTAGTGTGATGCAGCCAGTTGCAAAGCAGAGTTACTGTTACTACCCCAAAGTTGATTATTTTCCTATAACAGCACACCATAAAGTGTTTTATTCCTCTTACATCACAATAATTTTCCAACAATTATCATTTTATTATAATTAAAGGAGGACGCAATGTCTTTTTGCAATGTCATTTACCAAAGATTCACACATCATACTTTTTATCCATTTATAATTAAGGTACAAGTTAGTTTTTGTCATCGCTTACATTATAACAGTGATTTCCTGACTTTCTCTTGAAGTTAAAAGACAAATAAACAAACAAACAAACAAACAAATAAATAAATAACACGCCACGTTAACGAGAAACCGCAAAGTCATCTGTTTTGAAGACTTTCTCCCTACAAGAAATTTGAGAATCCAGGTTACACTGCTGAATGGAATGTAATTATCTACCACGACATAGGATTAAGATGTGTCCATGGCATGACTGTGAAAAGTGCAACACAGGAATAGCTCGAGTTTATAGCGTCGTTAAAGCAAGCAAGACTTTCCAACATGGGACTTGTGGTCTGAGTTAGCCAGATGTTAATTCTAAATGACATTTATTGCAAGCTACTGAAACATTACCAAAGTACACAGGGCAATTAGAGAGTGAAATGGTCCATTGATAATCAAAATGGCTGTTGTAGCTTTAGCTCATGTAGCTTCCCCTATAACTTTCAGACTTTTTTTTTTAGGCGATTATTAGCTCTTATTGTGTTTAACACCAGGACAGTGTTGTGAATTGGTTCCTGCTGTTCTTGGATGGTAAAAATACACCCCGTAGCATACAGACTCACCAGTACACAACCACAGAAGAGCTTGGAGGCAGCACAGCACGGTTAGTGGAGGCTGGTGAGTTTTCCTGCTCAGATAACACTCGGAATGAGTATAAATACTCTCTGTGGAGTGAACTGTTTGTTGAGCAACTGCATTTGATTGGTAATTGATTTGAGAATTGATTGGTGATAAAACATGCTGGTTTTGTATACTTGGTGAAAAAAAACTAAACCTATTTGGAGAAGTGTTGGGAGCAGAGCAATGTGGATCTCTAGAAATTTGAGGTCTGCTAGTAATTTAACAGTAAATAAAAGATAAAATCATCATTAAATAAGGACATTTTCATTATATGTTTTTATTGATTAATTAAAGTAAGTTTAAAAAAAAATGTAACTCAATTAAACTGTTATTACAGTCTTTTTACATTTACATCATTATTTAGCAGATGCTTTTAACCAATGTGACTTACAAATGAGGAAATACAAGCAAAGCGATATATCGAGCAGAGAACAATACAAGTAGTGCTACTATGCAAGATTTTTAAGTTCTAGAGGAGCAAAGTGCGCATGGTGAGTAGAGGTGTAAGAGCCAGTGTAATTTATTATTATTTATTATTATTATTATTTTTTAATAATAGGGGTTTGGCAGGTTAGGGGTTAGTTAGTTGTTCACGGAAGAGGTGGGTCTTTAGTTGTTTTTTTAAAACAGATTCTGCTGTCTGGATTGAAGTTGGAAGTTCATTGCACCACTGAGGGACAGTTAGTTTGAAGGTTCTGGAAAGGGACCTTGAGCCACGTTGAGTAGGCACTGCTAAGTATCGGTCGTTAACCGATTGCAGATTGTGTGAGGGATCATAAACCTCCAGGAGAGTGTTGAGGTAGGGGGGGTCAAGGACTTGAAATTGATGCGGGCGCCTACAGGAAGCCAGTGGAGGGAGATGAAGAGGGGTTTACCATGGTTTCTTTTGGGCTGTTTGTCGACGAGGCATGCTTCTGCATTCTGAATCATCTGAAGGGGTTTGATGGAGCTGGCTGCGAAACCCAGGAGTAGTGCGCTGCAGTAGTCCAGTTTTGAGATAACAAGAGCTTGGACTAGTAGCTGTGTAGCTTGTTCGGTGAGATAGGGCAAATAGAGCTGGGTGTTATCAGCATAGCATATGAGAAGCCATGAGACTCAATCACAGGCGCCAGAGATGTAGTATAAATAGAAAAGAGCAATGTACCCAGAACTGACACCTGGGGAACCACAGTTGTGAGTTACTTAGTTTTAGAAGCTCCTCCCCTCCACAATACCTTGAAGGATCTGCCTGTGAGATATGATTCCACAGTGCAGAGCCATTCCAGTGATGCCAAGGCTGGAGAGAGTTGACAGGAGGATCTGATGGCTCTCAGTGGTGAAAGCAGCAGAGAGATCGAGTAGGATGAGGACAGATGATCTAGAGGTTGATCTTACTAGTCGTAAGGCTTCAGTGACAGAAAGCGGAGCAGTCTCCGTGGAGTGACTGCTTTTGAAGCCAAACTGCTTGGTGTCTAAAAGGTTGTTCTGTGTGAGAAAAATGGAGAGTTGATTAAAAACAGCTCTTTCAAGGATTTTGGAAGGAAAAGGGAGGAGTAGTTATCAAATGCAGCAGGGTTAAGTGTCGGTTTTTTAAGCAGCACCCGGGCCTGCTTAAATGAGGTAGGGAAGGTGCCAGTACAGAGGGATGTGTTGAAGATGTGTGTGAGTACAGGTTGTAGTGTGGGAGAGATGGACTGAAGAAGGTGAGAGGGGATAGGGTCAAGAGGACCTTTCATTTTTAACCTGAAAGAATTAATCATTAATATTTAATAATTAAACTAAGTACTATCTTTAATTATTAAACTAAGTATTAGTTGCTTATAAATAGTTTACTATCCTTCCATTTTCCATACCGCTTTTCCTACACAGCGTCGACAGGAGCCTGGAGCTTATCCCAGGGAACTCAGGGCACAAGGTGACGGGACGCCAGCTCATCTCAGGGCAGAATCACACACCCATTCACACACTGCATACAATTTGGAAATGCCAGTTAACCTACAATGCATGTCTTTGGAGGAAACCTGAGCACCCAGAGGAAACCCCCGAAGCACAGGGAGAACATGCAAACGTCATATACACAGGGCAGAGACATGATTCGAACCCCCAACCCCAGAGGTGTGAGGTAAACATGCTAACCACTAAGCCACCCCAAATAGTTTACTATTGAACCTTAAATTACTGCACTATCGTTCATTCATAATGGACAATGCACTAAGCAAGAGAGAAAATGAGAGTAAATATCGGCATGCCTGTTCAGTGCTGGAGTAAACTGAGGCAATCAGGGTTTAAAAACTGATGCTTGCTTGCCTTTCTGGTTTGCTTTTCTGCTTGTTTATGCACTTACTATTGGAATTATCCTTTTTATTGTTCCTTCTTGTTTTCCAAACTTATCTGTATAATTGTTTATGCACCTACAATGTTTTTAACGACCATGTAGACCAGTGTAACACAAATCAGCAGTAATCTTGTTTTTTTTTTATCAGTTGTGAGTTCTTGCAGATTATTTACTACCAATGTAATACATACCAATTAAATGAAAATGTAAAAAGGTCCTTAATCCATAAAAGAAAGCCGTTGAAACACATCATTAACACACATTTCATTACTTTACTTTTGCAGAGAGTTCTCCATCTGATTCATAAGGGATCTCCTTTCAGACCTTCTTTCTTCAGCTGGTATTTAATCGTCCCCGAATGTGTTCGTTTCCCTGATTGAATGATAATATATACTGCTCTAAAAGCCTCTTTTACATCTTGAGGGCCCGCTGATTTGCAGGTTAAACACTGCGGCTTGGAAGCGTGCACTCTAATAAATCAGCCTCGATTGCTTTCGAACATTGAACACCCTTGTAAATTTATATACTAATTTCGTAGCATTTAGCTATCTGAGCTGTAAAGGAATTGAAGGTGAAAAATGGCACCTTTATTATTTTGAAATGGCAAGATTGGAAAGCAGTAAACTGGAAGTTACAGTCCACTGGTCCATAAACTCTTAATACATGAATTAGTTCTAGTGCAGCTTTTTTTCCCCTCCGTCTTCTTCTCTGGAAACTTAGTTATACTGATATACTGTCTGACAACCTAGAAACATTTATTGCTTTATTTTATTTATTTTTATTGCTTGTAATAGTCTAATGCAGAACTCCACTCTCTACTTTCATACTTTCTCAAGCCTGTTTTTTCACAGCTTCCTGAATTGGGGTAGGGTTGGCATATTATTCATCACCTCAGGGATGTCGACTTGCTAAATGTGCAGTTAAATGTATTTAGTTAGTCTAAAAATATTTCAGACTAGATGCATCCAATTCTATAATCAACTGCACAGAACTATGCTGGGAAAATCTTGAAATTTTTTGTGGTCATTTTCTGTTGCTTTAATAGACCATTAATACTTCGATAACACTTTGCATGAAGTAGAGAAGTGTGTGCAGTGTGGCAGAGTGAGTTCTGTTGTGACCAGAGCTGTGTGAAAAAGGGGTTTCTGAGCCACGAGTTGCACATCACTATCCGATCTCTCTCAGCTAGTTTAGAGCCTGTTAGTGTTTTATGGCAGCTGAAGCAGGCCAATCCGGATTGGTTTTTGGATTCTTTTGACAATGAAGTTGACGGCGAAAAACCCTCCTCCCAGATACTGTTGTAGACATTCATTGTGCATCCTCTATCCGTTATTAATTCATACGGAGCTTCAGTTTCCGAATCAACAATTTCAGCTGATCCACCAGCTCGTCCATGCGAACGCATTTTAAAAGTTGGTACATCCTTAAATAGTGTGATAGGAAACATATTTTTATTATTTTGCACATTTGTTGCATCAATTTATTTGCTTTAGTTGTTAACAGTGTAGCTTAAAAGGTATAGAAGCTGGAAATGTAAATAGAGATTTCTGGAAACATCCATCCATACATCCATTTTCCATACCGGTCATCCTACACAGGGTCACGGGGAGCCTGGAGCCTATGGCTGGACAGAGTGCCAACCCATGGCAGGGCACAATTGCACACACCAGGCACAATCACAGTTTAGAGATGCCAATCAGCCTAGAGTTTTTGGACTGGATGATCAACTAATCAAGGCTTTAGCATATGAAAATGAAAGGCGGGTGTATTGAAATTAGCGTGCCAGAGCTCCAGGAAAGAAGTTGGACAGGTTTTCTGATTTCTCTTTCTCTGATTCCTCTCAATTAATGTCTAGTTGTGTTTCAGAACTTTTTATGCTCCGTTGGTGTTCAGCTAATGACCAATCCCATGCTAACCAAAGTATTATTAAGGTTGACACTTAGTGATGGTGTTAATTAGAGACCTCTTAAAGGTCAACCCTATCTCTGGGTGCATGGTATTCCTGTGAATCATCAGGAAGGGGAATGGTGACTGAGCAACAGACAGACATCACACTCTTTTTGATGTATGGAGAAAGAATAAAAGAAGTATCTGTGATATTTTATGATGTGCATATCTAGTAGAACTCAGATATTATTTCATTTGGTTTGTGTGTATGTTATCAGGGGTGGGATGTAACAAAGTATGTTTACTACTTAAGTGTGCTGCTGTATATTACTCTCATATATAATCTGTTACTAAATTTCAATAGTAAAATCTCTATTGTCTACTCAATAGATTTTCAAAACTCACTACATTTCTCTATAATCATATATTTGTAAAGTCATGAGGTGACTTTTTTAGCATCAGTCAATCTAAAGTCCCTTCAAATCTAAAGTATAACAGAAGCGACAGAGAGAATGAGACTTGGCACTAATTAGTGTAAATCTATCTGATGCTACATACATTTTGTGTATGTAGCTAGCTATTAGCATTCAGCTAGTTTGTATCACCTGAGTTATTATTATTATTATTATTATTATTATTATTAGCACTGTATGTCAAGCTGGCATTAATACTGGTCTGAGAGCTCCAGCTGTTGAAATCAATGGCCATGTATATACGAATGTGTGTTTATTTGTGGTTTCTGGTGCACTTGGCCTTGTGCAGAAGACGACTGTACTGTTTGACATGTCACGACAAATCTCTGTATTATTCTTCACTGCTGTTACTCAGAGCATGTATCTAGTGCAGTATGGAAAAGAATGGGGGATTAAGAGAGAGATGTATTTTTGTGTGTGTGTGTGTGTGTATGTTTGTGTGTGTGTGTGTGTTTATGAGACAGAGATGATCACTGAGTTGTTGTCGGATTTTTAATACTGTGCACTTGTATGAGAGAAGGCCTCGCTCCTATTTGCCAGTTTGTGTTGGGAATTATTTAGTGCCAGAGTGTTGAGATTGAGGTCAGTGGCTTCCTAGCAGACTGTGTTTGATTAGTCCATTTTGTCTCCTGTTGTCCCCGTCGAACCTGAGCACGGCCATCATTCATGCAGATTAATGAGAGCTCATGAAGACAAACAGCATTAATAAAGCTGATTTATGTGTTCGAGTGCCTGTCAGCTCAGGCCATATCTGACTGCAACGTATAGAGGACACTGCCTAAGTATTACTCCGGTTGCCAAGTCTGAACCAGAGCAAACTTTCATACTTTTGGTCCATTTGCTGATTAAACGGAGCTTCTAATGGTTTGAATTAAATGCTGGTGTGTTTTTGGTGTGGTTCGTTGTAGTGTGCAGCTGAGAGTACAGCAGTCATGCTAGGGCAAGGACTGAAAAATAACAGAAATAATCAAACTCTAGCGGGGTTTGACTGCAGTGAGAAACTGATTTGACCCTGAATGAACCCAACTGCTGGAAGTGAACCGAACATGGACTGTGTTTTGGGTCGTGGATGACATTTTTTTTGTAGATATGAGCTACTAAACTAAACATTAAGCTGCAAGGCACAAACTGAGCCAAGGGACAGAGCTGAAATTCTGTAGAAATGGGATATGTTCTGGAGATTTGGGCCGACAAGCAAAAAGAGAAAATAAATGGTGGAGGAAATACACAAAATGTTTTAAGCTAGTTACTTCTATAATTATCTGCCAATTTATTGAGCGTGGCTCCGTGTTCTCTATGCTTGGGCGATTTTAATGATTTCTACGCACAGTTGGCAAAGGTTTGTTTACTTTTTCCATGATTGTATTTCTGACCAATGAATGAAGGAGTTTTCACCCTGAGCTCTACACACCACAAAGTCAACATTTATTTATTTATTTACATTTCTGTTCATTTAATTTCAGTGCTGTGAAAAAGTGTTTGCATGATTTCTTCTGTTTTTGTGTATCTCTCCTACTAAATAATTTTAGATCTTCAAACGAAGTACAACATTAAACCAAGGTAACCGGAATAAACACACAATACAGTTATTTATTTATTGAAGCAAAAAGAAAGGCATCCAACACCTATCACCAATGTGAAAAATTAATTGTCCCCGTTAAACTTAACATCTGTTTGTGCCAACTTTAGCAGCAATAACTGCAACCAAACACTTCTGATAACTGAGATCAGTCTCTCACTTACTTCCAGGACTAGGACTTACTCCTGCATTAGATCATTGTCTTGCTGCATAATCCAGTTGCGCTTCAGTACAACAGCAGAATAGAAACACATTCATGATCCCACAATTTAACATTAACATTGTTTTCATATTATAGCTAAGTACCTGTGCTGAATTTGACTACACTTCTTGCCAAGGATACCATTCATATGCTCGATGCTACTTTCCAGCTCAGAGAGTTCAGCTAACTTCAACTGTTTAAGGATTTGAATGAATAATCCCACCATTCTGTAATGGACTGTGCAGAGGAAAAGTGCTGTAAGAGTTGCTGTGTTAGATACACATCCATGTAAAAATACACACCCACACACCCACACACACACACACACATCTGGTGTGCATCCCAATGAGAGTTGAAAAACAGCTTTATAGTGTAAATGAAGTGCCTGTTTATTTCTTCAAAAGCTGACCTTCAAGGTGCTTTTCAGTCTGTCGAGTGCTGCATGGACCCGTTTATTTGAATGCTATTTTACACACATTAGCTGTCCAGGAGAATGAGTTCAGCTACAGGAGATTTCCCGGGGTTTATGAGGAAGTACATGCTTCATACAGGCTTCATAAAGTTTCAACTGTTGTACAGAGTGATCAGAAGTATGTTATAGTTTTTCTTAGCTGTGAGGATGAGAAAATACTTTACAACTGTGTGGTGAGCATCTTGTCAGGGTTTGAAATAAGTAACCAAAGGGTAAAGAAAGAGAGAGAGAGAGAGAGAGAGAGAGAGAGAGAGAGAGAGAGAGAGAGAGAGAGAGAGAGAATGGGAGAGCAGGGTGATAATGGAGTTTCCTTGTTCTGTTGCTCGCGCTGTCTTTAGTGTGTGGGCTGAACTATGACAGATGTGCTGAAGTATTTAAACCACTTTCAGGGCTGAATGCTGTCTGGCCACGGCGCCAGCTCCTGTGATGACAGATGTACAGTAATGAAACTGGATTTGAAGTGGAAACCCTTACAACTCCCTCAAGACCTTATTCAAGGAACCATGGCCAGGTGTTACAGTATATGTGTGTGTGTGTGAGAGAGTGTGAGAGTGTATGTGAAAAATGCATGACCATGCCTGACATGTCTTGAGGAAATTCAAAGATTACATACTGAAGGATTGGATGTGGGGAGAGAAAGAATAAGAATATAAGTAAACATTTCATCTGACTGACCGAGTATATCCCTTCTGCTGTCTCAATCACAGGAGAGTGTTCTTGTCAGTGAGGTGCTTGGCTCTTACCGAGAGGAACAGATGCCACAATCCAAACTTGTTTTCTCCCGTGTAGAAGAATGTGAACACCTGAGTTCCATCATGAAACATTTAAGTGTTTTGTTCATTTCAATGACTTTAGAATAGTAATGATGACTTTAACACAGTGAAATAACACATGTGGAATCATACAGTAACCAAGAACAGTGTTAAATGAATCAAAACTTTTTTTTTTAATTTTGTTTTTATTTTGTATTTGAATTTATTAAAAGTATTTCTGATGTAGTTTCACACACTCTCAGCATTTTCTCAACCAGCTTAACTTACTTTTAATACTTAAGACACTCATAAGAGAGGGAGGAAAACAAAACACTATTTGACAGCAGAAGAGGAATGAAAAAAAAATGAAAAGAAGAAATAAAATAAATAAAGAAAAACCAGTGAGCAGTAAAATTCTACATAGTGAATGATACTGAGAAGTAAGCGAGAAACAAGGGAGAGATGAGTACACATGGACATTATCCTCACAGTTGACATTTGTTTTCGAAAATCTTGTCTTAAATTCCCCATGAAATCAAAATGGTAGTTTTGTAGCTTTTAGTACGAATATAATTAACCCTTAAGCTTATGTATAAGCTAATGTGCTCCAAAATAATGACAAAATTCACATTTAGAAAATATATTCAATCAAAATTTACAATTTCTTCCTTACCAGCAATATGGAGCAGCAATTTTGATGACATCATTCTGCACTTCAGCTGCTCATCAGATTTTCTGTCCAATCGAATGCTCTGTAGACTCTGAAGTGTCCCGCCCCCAACATTATAAAAATCCCCTTGCCAAAGTTGCCGTCGTTGAGCGAGAGAAATCATATCAGCGAGCATGGGTCATAAATCTTGTCTCCAATCTTTCATTTTCCCAAGTTGGTTAAGAAGGAAATGGCTCGGATTCATTCACTTTGAAGAAGTGGGTATTTGTGCCAGCTCATGGCTTTGTGACAGGCACTAACTGTGAAGTATGGTTTAGCCCAGGCTGCAAGGTAAGCTAAAATCTATTGGCTATTTAAAAAGAGGGAGGAGCCACTCAAAATGTCCCGCCCTGACTTCTTGTTTCAGTGAAATTACGTCAACAAATTGAATAACACTGTGTGTTTCAAGGCACTTTTCACGGGGACTTTAAAGGCAATAAAAAATAACCCTGCAGTGGACTGGCCTCACATCCACTGTGCACTCCTTCTTCAATTCAATTCAATTCAATTTGATCTGTATAGCGCTTTTTACAACGGTTATTGCCTCAAAACAGCTTTACTGAAACATATAAACACAGGATACAGATTTTAAGTGTGTGAATTTATCCAAACTGAGCGAGCCGGTGGTGACGGTGGCCTAGAAAAACTTCCTAAGATGTTAAAAGGAAGAAGTCTTGAGAGGAACCAGACTCAGAAGGGAACCCGTCCTCATCTGGGTAACAACAGATAGCGTGAAAGCAAATTACGGAAAGTTCATTACGGTTTTCATACTGCATTCACACTAGTGGGTGAGAACATGACAAGCGATATGCGAGTAGAGGTTTTCTCTACTTTATGCAAATTGATTATGACACTTTAAAAACGAATAACCAAACTTAAATGATTCCTCGAACCAACTTTATGGTGTGTGTTCTATGACATTTTTTTTTCATTTTCCCTCTCACAATTTTACTTACCTTTAAAAGTTCCCTTTAACGATAAAATGGAAGAAAAGCTTATAACTATGGTTATGTCTTAACTATCTTATCCTGTCATATACGACCTCTCATTAACTGGGTAAACAGCCACGACTGTATATATCAGTGGACAACAGGTGTCATGTTATATTGGAGAAGGACTAGAAACTACTTTTCCCATCAGCCACTGTACCATGTCACATGTCTCAATTCCCCTATTTCATGTTTAGCTCATAAGCACTGGTGTGTATATTTCGTCACTTTCTGCACCGCACGAGTTGTCTTGCTTTACTTGTTCTGTCTCAACGTATCACATTATGCTCGTCTTTGTTCCAAGTCTTGTGTTGTGCTTTGTTGACTTTAATGACATTTCACTTATAGTCTGCATCTGCAACTGCCTCAAATCTCTGATGTGACAACAGGACAAAATGACAATGCCATTCACTCCCATTGTGTGTTTTTGATGCCTCGTTGGGCTTAAAATGTGAGTCGCCACCTTGCAAAAAGTGGAGTGAATGCATGCATAATAGATATGGCTTAGCTGATGTATAAATATATCTAGGCATATGGTGATGCCTCTTGTGAGGGTACATAGCTAGTACACTGTGCTGCTACTCTGCTAACAAAGTTAATAGTAAGCCTGGCAGATAGCCTACATCAAACAACTAATTTTCAAATTTTTGCACTTTATTTAAATATTAGAGTACATTTCGAATGCATAAACAAAATCATATATTAGATTGTAGTAAAAATGCAGGATAGGCTCCAAATCCAGCATAAATTGTTCACTGAAGATGAATAATTGAACAAACGAGTTTTTGTTGTGTTGACCTGAGAATAAAACAGTGGTAAACTTGTGAAACATTTAAATGAAACATTTCATTAAAAAAAAATATGAAAGGTAATTTTAGTCCTAAGGGCATTCCTCCCACCTCATTTCTTCTCCTCCTTATGAACATGCACTTACCATTGAAGGATCCAAAGCCTTAGGAACATTTGTATGGCTATATAAATATTGTTTAGAATGGCAATAAATGATGTATTTACATACATAATACATCATTTTGTATTTTTAAAATGTCATGAAATCTTAAGTCAATGAGACATTAATTGCTGTAGAGAACAGAACACGAGGAACTTCTTCACTGATGCTCTCTGTATGCATCCTCTGGTCAATCCACCAAAGTTTCATCAATCACCCCTGAATGGTTATGTCAGTTTGAGTGCTTATAATCCAATATTGAAGCATTTTCATGTGAAAGCACCCCACCATGCCTGGCAGGCAGAGTCTGTCCAGCTGTGTTGGACAGCTGCAGGATGAGTCCCAATCAAAAGGGCCTGCCCAAAATGTACCTGCATGTAGGCTCAAGCAAGCAGAAAGCAACAGACCAATGCAGCAGCTCATGCATCATCCATCATCGTTCATCATCACTGAATGCTCTAGTGCCCACTCTGTCAAGAGCAGACTGGGTCAAATAGAAAAATGTCAAGTGTGCTGAGAAATTAGGGCAAAAGCTCTCTTTAAAGTGCCTCCAAATGTCAAAGTGGATCTAAAATCCAAAATATGTACAGACATTTTGCTGGCCTGCTTTGGCTCCACATGTCCCCTTATAGAGCCTGCAAATCAATAATCACCCTTATCCTATGGTGAAACATTTCATCCTGATGGGTGTGGTCTCTTCCAGGATAGCTCCACCCCCATCCAAAGGGCACGAGGGCTCACTGAATGGTTTGATGAGGATGAAAATGATGAAATCATAGGCTATGACTTTCACAGTCACCAGATCTCAACCCAACTGAACACCTAAGGGAGATTTTGGAGCGATGTGCTAGGCTACACTTTCCACCTTCATCATCAAAAATCGAATTAAAGCAATATCTTTTGGAAGAGTGATGCTTATTGCTTCAGTACAATTGGCCAAGAGATGCCAAGGTGCGTTAGAGATGTCCTGGTGTATCTTGGAGGTCTAACACTTTATTAATACACTGTATGTTGGTTTTCTTTAGACACTTTATGTTGGTGTTGTGTAAGACACCAAAACACAAATGACTTTTTTGAAGGGAATAAATATAAATGTGAAAAAAATGTTAAGGAGGACAGCAGATTTCAATGAAAGGGGTGGTGGGGAAGGTCTAAAAATCTAGAAGAAAAACAAAATAATTAGATGTCTAACAACCAAATAATGAAATAGCCTAATTAGGATGACATAACACAATTCCAAAAGATTATAAAGTCAAATTCTCTGCTTCATTAACCCTGGACTTCTTGCAGTGCTGATCATCATACAGAGCTGTGAAAACGTATTTCCAGTTGACTGGAACTTCTTAATTATTGCCCTGATGTTGGAAATGGCCATTTTCAATGCTTGTGCTAGTTTCTTATAGACACTTCCCATTTTGTGAAGCTCAACAACCTTTTGCCACACATCACAGTTATATTCCTTGGTCTTACCCATTGTTATGAATGACTAAGGGAATTTGGCCTATGTGTTACCTCATATTTATACCCCTGTGAAACAGGAAGTCATGGTTGAACAATTTCCTGTTCCTAGTCACCCAGGTGTACTAAAAAAGAGCAAAATATCAATGGGAATATACTTCAAATATAATTTTCTTATTTGAATTCATAGGGGTGCCAATAATTGTTACACATGTAAATCTATATATATTTTTGGAAAACCTGTGTTTTGTTTAATAGCCATTTGAGCAGAGTATCTTTGTGAATTTTTTTTTAAACAGCAGATCAAAAGGTTGATCAGTCTTTTACTTACTTCTAGTAATAGGATTTGCTCCTATGCTTTGGATCATTGTCTTGATGCATAATCCAGTTGCGCTTGAGTTTCAACTTATGGAATCAAGACCAGACATTCTCCTTTAGGATTTTTTGGTAGAAAGCAGAATTCATGTTTCCCTCAATTACAGCAAGTTGCCCAGGCCCTGAAGCAGCAAAGCATCCTCACACCACTGCCACAACCATGCTTGCCCGTAGGTACGATCATTTTGTGTTTCTGTGTTTGGTTTACACCAGATGTAACAGAACCCCTGTCTTCCAAACTATTCCACTTTCAACTCATCAATCATCAAACCACAGAACAAAACAGGTTTGAGGATCATCAAGATGTGTTTTGGCAAAATTCAGACGAGCATTAATGATCTTCTGTGTTAGCAGTGGTTTTCACCTTGTCACTCTTCCATGGATGCCAATTTTGCCCAGTGTCTTTCTGATAGTGGAGTCATGAGCAGTGACCTTTATTGATGCCTGTAGGTCCTTTGATGTTGTCCTTGGCTCTTTACTGACTTCCTGGATGAGTCGTTGCTGTGCTCTTGGAGGAATTTTGGAAGGTCAGCCACTTCTGGGAAGGTTCACTACTGTGCCAAGTTTTTCTATTTGGAGATAATGGCTCTCACTGTGGTGCTTTGGAGTCCCAGAGGCTTTGAAATAACTTTGTAAATTCCCAGAATTATGTATTTCAATCACATTCTTCCTCATAATTTCTGGAATTTCTTTGGCATAGTGTGTTACTGAGTAAGACCTTTTAACCAACTTCATGCTGTTGAAAAAGTTCTATATAAGTGTTGACTTGATTGAACAGGGTTTGCAGTAATCAGGCCTGGTTGTGTCTAGTCCAGCTGAACCCCATTATCAATGCAGTTTCATACATTTGGAGAACTAGTAACTATGGGGGCAAATACATTTTCACACAGGCCCAGTTCTTATTGGATACCTTTTTTGCTTCAATAAATAACACCGTCATTTAAAAACTGTATTTTGTGTTTACTCAGGTTGCCTTTGTTTTATTTTGTTTACATTTCTGAAACAATTTAGTATGAGATACTCACAAATACAGAAGAAATCAGGACGGGGCAAATACTTTTTCACAGCACTGTATCTGCTTGTTTTCTTTTTAAACAATTAGATGATATTTTCTTTTTAAACAATGGATCTTGATTCAGCACTCATCCTGTACATTATTTGTTGGCTTGATATAAACAGATAAAAGTTTGTCTGCGGCAACTTGGTGTGAAAATATCAAATATGGATGGAAATAATATCCAAAACAACACATAACAGCATTAATTCAAAGTTAATGGCAGGGTATGAACGTTGTACAATACAGTTCTGATATTTTTTTTATTTTCTTAACTTGGGCGCTGCATACTCCTGAATCAAGCCTTGAAAATTGTGATATTGTAATCTAAGAGTGTAAAGCAAATAAATCAGCTTAAAGGTTTGTAACAGATTGCCTCATTCCACACCAAATAAAGATATTCTGAACACTCAAAAATTCATAATCCATTACATTCATAGATTTCATTTTGAAACCAGAAGACTCAACCATGCTCAATGTGCAGACAAGAGCTCCTTAATGAATAAATGAGAACACACGACTGGAGGCAGAACCCATCAAAAAAATTCCACTGTGCCAACTCAACCCAACCAGGATAATCATCATAATGAGGGAAAGTGCAGCTGTGTATCCTGCAAGTAGATATTTGAAATCCATTTCACAACCTTGGTGATGGGCTTGAAGGTCGTTCATTCCAAACACACAAAAAAGCAAGATGAAGAAGGGGTGACTTCAAGCAGGTTTCTGTTATTGACTCCATATGTACTGCATACAACAGCTCCTTTGCGCTACAAAAATTCTAACCTTAACCCCTGATTCATTTGATGCCTCATGTGATCTAACTGTCCAATCATTTAGCAACATTACTTTGTGTAATTTAACTAGAATTTACCACATAGTGTTTTTTAATAGGCTATTCATTATAAACACTGCTGAAAAAAACCCCCCTGTTACTTCACCATGATGAAAAGCCAGAATGAAATTCATGTTACAAGTACAATGATGTGACTTTCATTAGATCATTCCCACATGTGGAGTGCCCAGTAGCGTGAGCTGTGGACATGTCCCATATGCCACTGGTCAATGATAATTTATCACTCGTCCAAAATGATTATGGATATGCTGCCCTGGAATAATAACTAGTCAGAAGTGAATCATGAATATATTCAATGGACCTGAAATGATCCAACGTCTATGATGGATATTATTTAAGTGTACATACAGTGGGGTCCAAATGTCTGAGATGGCATTGAAAATCTGTCTTTTTTAAAATTTAAAATGAGAAATAAACAGAAGGTTTTAGAATTCTGAAATATTTAAAACAAAGAAAGTGAATGTTCAATATCTTGAATATTTAATATTCAACACTCTGCACTATTTCTAGGTTCCTATTTAAATGTAAGTACTTTGTACAAAAGGTCAGATTTTGTTTATGCCTAATCTCATCTATTGAAGCATGTGTTCAGGCGACACTCCGATGGATTTGAGCTAAAAATCGATCATAACGTTTTGCACAAACTTGTGGACTCCATGCCGGCTCGAGTGCACACTGTCATTACAGCAAAAATGGGACGTACCAAATACTAAGGCACTCTGAAATTCATGTAAATATTTCTAGTTCTACTTTCCACTCAGGTTGTTGTCAATAATATACACTGTAATAAAAATTGTTGCATTATATTAAAAAATAATACATGATAAAAGAATTTTCACTTGTGCTCTCAGATATTTGGACCCCACTATACTTTTTGGATTCTCCTTTACAGACTCAGCAACCGGTCAGGTGATTGTCATTAACCAGCCTATCAACTGATCCGTCAACAGTTTTTATTGTTTAGTAGTAGTAGATGTTTAGTAGTTACTCTATAGATTGTCCGGTTGTCCCGTTTGCTGTCACTTTATTTGAATGATCTGGTTTAAAGCTCATGATGTTTAGCAGACATTTTTAGCTGATATATTTTGTTGTTGAATGGTAATTAAACATATTGAAACAATCAGTTGATTGTCTGCTTCATTATAGTCTATAGTTGGTTTGTAGAATGTTTAAAGAGGAAATGAATGTGCTTCCAGAATGAACTGTACTGCAGATATGTGGAATTCCCCTAGATTTCTTCGAGTAAAATTTGCAATGATGTGGATCTCTGTCTTGAAAAATACCACCAAAAAGACACTTGTGGAATTTGACCACAAGCAGCAGCATGTCTGGTTAAGGACTATGTGTTCATGAGACAATATCTCAAAACTTTGTCTGATCCTACAGATATACAGTATTGATATAATATTTTATTCTCGTTAGCTGTTTGTCAAGAGGTTTAAGAATGGAAAGGAAGAAAAGTAAAAAATGGCTCAACACTATAGCACCAATATATTTAGATTATATCTCGAACCAAAAATGCTGATGTATCAAAATTGCATCACCAAGTTCAGCAGCACACTTACTCATTTGAGTATTAACATGACAATAATGCATCATTGTGCTGAAGGCAAGCGAAAATTGTTTCATGCTACAGGGTAATCTGAGCTCATGCTTCATGATGGCAATAAGAGCAAATTTATTGAGAGCATCGGTATGTGAGAAAGTCTTTGCAGATTTTACCACGAAGAAATCTAGAAGGAGATCCAGGAGGAAGATGAAGGGAAGTGTACTCCTGTGTGTTTACTTGCAGTGAATAGGAGCACATGCTGTGCTTGGTTGAGCGAATCTTTGGCTTAGTCTCTTCTGCTGACGTGGCATTTTCCAGTGTTGAGAATACTTTTGTTTATTAAATCTGCATTGTGTATAAGTTTTTTTGGCCTGCTTTTGTGCCTTTGTCTCAGCAGGATTACTCTGTTTTCAGTGAGCAGCTTTGCCCATACACTCATATCAGTATTTCTTTTCAGTACATTTCCTTTATTTAGGCCAGATATAATAAGCAAAGGTCAATTTAAAGTAATGGTTTGAGAAAAAAAATCTAATGTCTATAATATTTCCCATTCCTCTAAATGTAGTCTATCAGTCCAGAGTTGTTTGGTGTCTGAGGTTCACTTCTTTAGTTTTATGTTACTGTAGCTAACAGTTAAGGGAAGTATTATACAAATGCTCAAAATCTTCAGCCACACATCTCAAGTTACCGTGCTGTGAAAAAGTATTTTCCCCATCCTGATTTTTTTTTTTTGTGTATATCTTGTACTAAATAGTATTAGACCTTCAAATGAAATACAACATAAAACAAAGGCAGCCTTTTAGCAGCAATAACTGCAACCAAACGCTTCTGATAACTGGAGATCAGTCTTTCACTTACTTCTAGGACTAGGATTTGCTCCTATGCTTTGGATCATTGTCTTGATGCATAATCCAGTTGCGCTTGAGTTTCAATTTACGGACTGAAGACCGGACATTCTCCTTTAGGATTTTCTACTAGAGAGCAGAATTCATGTTTCCCTCAATTACTGCAAGGTGCCCAGGCGCTGAAGCAGCAAAGAATCCTCACACCATCACACTTCCACCACCATACTCGACCTTAAGCATTCTGGGTTTGGTTTACGCCAGATATAACGGGACCCCTGTCTTCCAAACCGTTGCATAGATAAGATTGATAGCTATGCTTCTTCTACCCCTGCAAGCCATTATATAGTTTTATAATAACTATATAATAACTACATGTCTTAAAAGGATTCGAAAGAAGTTTCTGTAATGAATACAACATTTTAATTCACTGATATGATGTATCATCCAAAACTGAGACAAATCTATTTTAGCTATTTGTGAAATCCTCTTATGAAAGATAATTTGAATATCTTGTTTGCACATCATTTAAAACTTTTTTTTTTTTTTGACGTGGTGAAAAATGATATAATCTTGTTTCATTATCCTTTGTCAAATGTAGTTTTAGGTTGTTAATAATTGACAAAATAAAAACAACACTTGCTAATAGACTTTGGCACCCTGCTGTAGTTATAACAGAACGCATTAAGAACCCTGAGAACATAAATTGCTTTTAATGTGCACATATGCTGCCATCGGTCCCAGTAGAGATTACAGGATTGTAACAGCAGTGTGTGTTGTGTGTGTTGTGGAGGGTACTGCACACACGTTTATCAGCAGAGTAGGGTCTGGAATGGAAGGTGGTAAGAGCTGATTAAAGATATGAGACGGATGGGGAGTGATTAGGAGGTAATTAGACATAATTACTTCAGCATTGTTTTATAAAAGCGGGAGCTGTGAAATGGCCAGCTGCTCTCTGCCCGCCGCCTTCACCCATGCCAAAATGATATGACACAAAAAAATTCTAACAAGCGAGAGAGATTTCATCCAAGAAAAACCATGACTGCCAACTCTGACCTAACCGTAACTAATTAAAAAAAATAAATTAGTGCTTTATACATAGGCTGAACCAGAATATCCCGAGACTAGGGTTGTGACCATGAGTGGCTGGTATAAATCACCTAGCAGGGCTAAGCTTGTATGCTCTTCAAAGATAAAAGAAAAACATCTATTTAAGGTTTTATTTTTGGCATATACATCAGATTATCTGCTGTGAACAAATACGGTTATTTGGAATTTTGCAGAAGCAAGCACAACAGCTCTACTAATGATTGTAAGAAAAATACTCAGAATGGTGTGGGGCTGATTTCTTTTTAGCCCAGACTGTATATGTATTTAGCCTATGGTAATAGTCAAGTTACTGAGAAAGATTATTCTAACTTCACATCTAATCACTGCGCAGCATCATTATGTGAATGACATACCAGAAGTTCACTGAGCTAAAAAAAAGAGTCAGTTATCATGAAATTTAAATTCACTTCAATGTTTTTTGTACAGAGCTTTTAGCATTATCACAAAGCAGATTTACACAAATCAGGATGGAGATTTAGATCCCTAGTGAGCAAGCTAGAGATGTCAGTGGTGAAGAAAATCTCCATGAGACGACATGAGGAAGAAACCTTGAGACAAACCAGACTTTAAGAGAACCCATCATCTTCTGGGACTGTATTCATTGCAATATACAGGTGTAGAAGATTAAAGACAAACAGTACTAAGTGTGCTGAAAGGATGTTAAGTATGAGCATATTGTGAATCAGAGTTCTAAGATGAGCACAGGACTGTCTTCCAGGTGAAAGCCACAGTATCCAGAGTATCCAGGTGAGATTATTTACTGAAGCAAAACTGAGATTACAGTCAACAAAAATCTGTGTCCATTGACTCAGGTGTTATGTTAACATCAACCACCAAAATTGATGGAAGATATCTTTGTATCATTTGGCATGGAAGGTTTGTGTAGGTGTCATGTAGCCTCATGAATACCTTATGAAATTATGTGATATGGAAAATACCATGATATTCAGTTTTTCAAACTGTAAACATACCCAGCCATAGGAAGTTCTACCACTTTTCTCTTCCAGTCTTGCTTTTTCACACACTCTATTTTTCCTCACCATTAACTTCTCCATTTTCTTCTCTGGAAAGAAAGTAACCCCACACTCCCAACCCCACACTTCATTTTTATTCTTCACGTTTCCTCCCTCTTCTTGGCTGATCTCAGACACTTTCTCAACCTTCCTTTCAAAGCTGCCTCTTGCTGTAGCCTGAGTTCTGACTAATAAAAAAAAAGTCCTTGAAGGAAAGAGGGAGTTGCTTCTGTTCCCTTTAGCTCAGAATAGTGTCTTTTTTTTTTTTTTTAAATTAAAAAAAAAAAATTGTTGAAAGCAAACAAAAGACACAAAGGGTTGGCGGTGCACTGTACGTGTCCAGACTGTGGTCAAAAGATCAAATCTTTCTTTTGGACTGTCTTCACTGAGTGAGCTGTCTCAAGGAGAACTGTCTGCCAGTGTATGAATGCAGAGAAAGATTGGAAATGATTGAGCAAATGTGGAACTTATTTTCAGTTCTCTTGTGCAAGAAGATGGACAGAATCCTATGAGCGACTAACTCATAATTGGCTTGCATTTTTTAAATGACCTTACAATACTTTCCATGTTTTTGCACATTTTAAGGTCAAGTTTTACTGAGCCAAATTCGAAGAGTGCTATGCTTCTCCTTAATCTGGCTGCATCTTTTTTTTTTTTTGCAGCAAGAACCAACATGGCTGAGTTAGATGGACTGAAAATGATCTAAGAGCTGCAATTGGACCCCCATTCCCCATTTGTAAGGACATTCCATTTCTCAAGCCATCCTAATGCACTCTCAACTTGAGTGTGAGAATGCTTGGCTCATGTCTAGAGCATGAGCAGAAAGATCAAAATGACTATACTTTCTATTCGGACTCACCAGGGCTGTAAACAGAATTCAAATTTTAGTGAGGACCACACTGCAGAAATATGGCATAGTTAATGTAATAAAACGCAGATTGTATACTTCATCAATGGCTAATTTCTTTTTAAAAACTCTATGTCACTGTTACATTTTTCCATAAACTGCTCTTGCTCCATTGATACGGTTTCATTTTATTCAGTCCAGAATTTTTGGTTTGCAAAGCAATGTAAATCACACAGTACTTTATGAATTATCTGACATGATATTCTACAGTCAATACAAATGATTAATAATAAAATTATCATGCTCATAGTCAACTTAAGTGCTTATTTATAGCCAGCTAAACAGCTTGTAACCTAACAAGATCAACTATTACTGCAACTAGAAAGCTGATTTGAATAGCAAGATCACAAGCAATGTGAGGTTATTAAAAAATTACCTTTTTTTTTGTTTGTTTTACAACCACCAGTTGGACAGCTGAAGAAACACATCACCTGGATTTTTTTCTAATATTCAGCTGCCCAATTTCAAAGAGCCTGTGCCCACTGTAGCATCAGATTTCTTTTCTTGGCATACAGGAGAGGAACCTGATGTGGTTTCCTGCTGCCTGTTGTACATTTACATTTATGGCATTTGACAGATGTTCTTATCCAGAGAGACTTACAGAAGTCTCTATCAATAGATACATCCTGATACTGGTTAACTAGGTCATGGACTAAGGCCCTGTTTACACTAGTGTGTTTTGGTTTTAAAAGAGCGTTTTAAAATAAAAATGATCCTCGTCCACACTGGCGTTTCCGCTGTGTTTCAGAAATGTTCTCCGTCCGCACTACATGACCGAAAACGCATGTCACATGACCATTCATTCACACTGGGCATGCACACACAAGTGTAAACAGGAAGTTGTTTGCTAGTCCAAACTGAAGTTCCACGTAGGGCTTACGCCGCTCAAAATGAGATTTGTTTTCGATCGCTCTAATCATAGCTTGAGTCTTGCACATGTAGTCAGCTGCAGTGTTATAAAATACAGAATTTAACTGCACAATGACTGTTAAGAATGATAACAAATCCAGCAAAGCTTGCGATTCAGTCTCCGTGTTGTTGTGTATACGATCGAGGTAGCATAATGGTCATACGGTAGGGGCTTGACGAATCAGGGAAGGATATGTGATGATCCAGAAGACCCAATCAGGGGGCGAATGTGGGCGAAGCCACGCCTTCATTTTCAAAAGTCTTCGTTTTGGTCTGTTTACACTGAAATGCGAGCCAGGAGTATTCAAACTAAAACGGGGTCTTCTGCATTTCCAAAAGTCTCAGTTTTCGACATTTGAAAACGCCGGAGTAGTGTAGACGACAGGCATAACCATAGCAAAGGTTATGCATTTTAAAACAAAAATGCACTAGTGTAAACAGGGCTTAATAGTACTATCAGTCCAAAATCTTTTGGGGAGGTACTATTGTAAGAAAAACACACAGACATCCCAGGAATGATTTTTTAAAAAAGTGCTAATATAAGTACCCCATAAATTAATTAAAAGTTAATTCCACCACATAGGTGCCAGAACATTCTTGTTGCGTGCCTTCCTTGTACCCTGAGAGATGGAGGGACCAGTTGAGCAGAGCTAGAGGATCGGAGGGAGTGTGGTGCACTGCAGGGTGTGATAAATGCTTTAAGGTAGGTTAGTGCAGATCCGTTTTGGCTTTGTAGGCAAACTCCAGTATTTTAAATCTGATGCGGGCAGCTACAGGAAGCCGGTGGAGGGAGCGTAGCAATGGGGTGGTGTGGGAGAGCTTCGGAAGTTTGAAAACAAGTTGTTCAGCTGCATTCTGTATCAGTTGCAGAGGGCGAATGGCGCTTAGAGGCAGACCTGCCTAGAGCGAGTTTCAGTGGTCCAATCTTGAAATAACAAGGGACTGAACAAGCACCTGAGTGGCCTCTATGGATAGAAATGGACATTGGAATCTTTCTGATGTTGTAAGTAAGAAATCAGCATGAAAGCAGTCAGATTAGCAATGTGGGAGGAAAAGGACAGTTGATTGTCCATGGTTACCCCAAGGTTGTGGTAGGTGAGATCTGACAGTTGTCCAGGGAGATCACAATGTGGGGATGTGGGGATGAGACACCTGGGATGAACATCAGTTCAGTTTTGCTGGGATTAAGTTTCAGCTGATGAGCTGCCATTCATGATGAGATATCTGCCAGACATACTGAGATCTGAGCAGAAACATGAGTGTCTGAGGGAGGAAAGGAGCAGATGAGTTGAATGTCATCCACATAGTGGTATAGCGGTATGAAAACCTATGTGAGGATATGACCTCACCAAGAGATCGAGTAAAGAGGGAGAACAGAAGAGGACCAAGTACTGAGACTTGAGGAACATAATGGGAGAGTCTGCTGTAGTCCATCTGCCTCAAGGTTCAACATATTGTGCATTCTGAGATGCTTTTCTGCTCACCACTGTGGTAAAGAATAGCCTTCTTGTTGGCTCAAATAACAAGTCTGGCCATTCTCCTTTGACATCTCTCATCAAAAAAGCATTTCTGTTTGTGAAAATCCCAGGATACCAAAAGTTTCTGAAATACTCAAACCAGCCTGTCTGGCACCAACACCTATGTCACAGTCAAAGTCATTAAGATCATATTTTTCCCAGCTTCTGATGTTTGTTGTGAACATTAATTAAAGCAGTATCTACATGATTATTATTATTATTTTTTTTGCATTGTACTGCTGCCACATGATTGGCTGATTGGATAACTGCATGAATGAGCAGGTGTACAGGTGTATGTGTGTTGCATAACTGTCACAAAAAGAAGTCTGGTAATGTAGCATACATTAGAAGGAAATTAATTATTAATTATATTAATTGGGGGTGGGGGATGCAAATATACAAAATAATAAACATCTTACTTCTGTATTTGATAGTAACTAGTTGCTCTATGTTCAGTCATCACTACTGACTGGGTCGTGTTGGAATGCAGGTTTTTCCACACAATAAGCTGCATTCTGCCACCACATTATCAGGATATCACTTTTCCCATATTTTCCACATATTTTACACAGCTGGAGATGAAACTTTCTGAAACTACTGAGGTCTGGTGACCTTGGTGTCCTCATAGCTAGTTATGGCCATGTCTACTTCTATATATCGAAGGCATTCTCTACAGTCTGGAGCCACACAGAGAAGACCACAATGCTGCATATGATGACCACATATGCTTTCTCACTGCCAGAGCAACCTGCTGTCCTTTTGACAGGGTGAGAGACGGACTCCACTGGAAGGAGCGAGACCAAGAGTGCTCAGACCCGAAAGATCGCTTTTTCTATTTTCTCCAATTCCCTCTCTCTTTAAATCTTCCACCGCTCAGTGGGTTCCGAGTGTAGTGTTGATTGGCGTCATGCTGGCAGATCAGACGGAAAGAGAAGGACTTCAGATGCCTTACGTGCCTTCTCCCCTCAACCTTGCTCTCTGGAGGACCGTAGTATCCAGCGCAACAGACAAATAAAAACTTCCTTTATGAAAGAAAAGCCAGTGATGATCGCTTATCACGATATCTTGCTTAAGGACCTTGAACTATCTGCTGTTTGAATTATTTGTCATGTCTCTTATCAGATATGGTGCTGATACACTTCCTGCATGAGTGATGTTGCCCTACAGGCAGCCATTCTAATGAATTATGTAACTAGTCTAGCATGCCTAGCTAGTGTGAAGGAAAACACATTTGATATTTGGCACCTTAATTGGCTATGATATTGTCTTTGTGACAATGATGAATTAGATGCTAATGATTTATAGTTATATACAAGTGAACAGAGATTTTAGGAAATCTGCTGTGAAAGCTAGAGTTGAGGGCAAATGTTTGCATGATAAGAGAAAATACCTCTGTTACAACCCAGAGGATATGGGGGGTATGAAAGCAAAGAGAATGCATATGAGTTAATTCCCATAGAAAGGGAAATCTACTTATTAACTTAAAAAAAAATTAAAAAAATAATAATGTTCACTTGTTTTCCCCCTACTATATGTTTTGGGATTTGACCAGTTGTGTTAATTGTGATAATAAAGCAACATCTGTGAAACTTAACACACTAAAGGTTTTATTGTCATAAATATAATTTCTTTCTTTCTTTGATTTTTTTTGTTTGTTTTGATTTTTTCCCACCTAAAGTCTAACATTCATATAATTGCTGGCTTTGTGTTAGTCAGATTTCTGAGTAGACGCATCCAGTTTTTCAATAGTGTCTAGACCACCACCATTTAAACAAGCAATTGCCATTAATCCCGAAAACAAAAAATCAGACACATAAAATGCATAAATTTTTTTGTCAAATGTAGTATAATGTAACAAAAAAATGAGAGAGAAAAATGATTTTTTTGTAATTCATATCTCATGTCTCGGATTAATATGCAGTCAATATTAATTCTTTAATGGTGACGTATTTGTGCATTTAATGTTGCTCTCAAATTGCATTAACATACACGGTTCTATCAACCCTGTGCTAATGTGATAAACATCTATGAACGTCTGTCAAACAGAATGTTCTAAAGGTCTTTCTTTGTTTTTTCTCTCTCCCTATTGTGTACCAAGGCTATACAAACTTTTACATATGGCTATACACACCCTTGTTACAGTGATTAACACCTGCCACAGATATAAAGATGAGTTATTGTTTTAGTCACACATTGTAAACACTTAATAAATATTTACAGAATAGTAATAATAGGTGTAGAATAATAATTAACAATAGGTATAGAATAATAATTAATAATAGGTATAGAATTTTGGATACCTATTCTCTGATAAATTTTTGATGGCCTACTTGTGCAATTTAAGTCTTTCCTCATTAGTATTTTCACATGTTAAGTCTAGATTTGGACATGCTATATAAAGTGCTCATTACAGTGATAACACTAACGGGGAAAACTGTGGTAAATAATAGCATGCTGAATTCCTCCACAGATGATGGTGTGCACTCTAAAAGTGCACATAAATGGAAATAATGACTTGATTCCTATCAAATAATTGGCCCAATGGTAATAAAACAAAAGCCTTGACACGTGAGCAGGTTTATGGGTTTGCTCTGAATGAAAGCGTAAACGTGTGTGTGTGTGTGTGTGTGTGTGTGTGTGGGGGGGTGTTGCGGGGGGGCATTTATATGGAGTCCTATGCTGTGGAAACCTCTCTTCTTTGCCCTGCTGGAGGCTTAGAAGGAGAAAAACAGAAAGATGGAGAGCAACATTCAGTGCACTTCAGACAGAGCACTCCACCTCAGGCTGTGCCAAGCAAATGGATTGTAACTTAGAAGAAAATGGAGAGAGAGAGTAAAAAAAGAATCGGAGAAGCTATTTGACAAAGTTAAAGTTAAATACCTTATAGAAAATGTTCATAGTGGAGAATCATAGACTAGATCTGGACAAATAGATAACCTTTTCCACTTCTTTTTAACCCCTCTATATCCCCTATCATTCCTTGATTAAAAAAAAAAAAAAAACTAAAATAATTTCCAACAAACCGATTGCTCTCATGGCACTTAAACCATACTGGATATTTATTTTAAGCATAATATCTTGGCTACCTGTCTTTTTGGCTTTCAGTTCTTGGCTGAATGATAGAATCTTGGCCTGATTGCGTGATTGCATGTATGCCTTTGGGAGTTATGTTAGATTGTTGAGCAAAAACACACACGGTGTTTGCTCAATTTCTGGATCAGTGTCCTTGAGCTGACATTGTGCTCTGAACAGCTGTAATGTTTGTTTAGGATCCCATACAGTAAAGGACAAACACCTGGAAACAATGGAAACTCATTTTCATTTATTAAATATACTGGATATAGTGTGCTTGTTTTGTGAATATTTTATGCACTTTACAATTTTCAGGTGTGTTTATATTGGGCACTAGGAATTCGGATATAATTACCCCTTCCAGTATAGTTCCTAAACAGAGGTCACCTTTTTTTCCCCAAGTTTGAGAATAATTGAATGCCACACTATAAAGCCTAGAACTAATATATATTGTGTAGACTCCAGAGTCAAGTGAATGCCATCCACGTTTGAGGATGTCACAGCGTTCAGTTAGCAATTATTAAATGTTATATATTCAAATCAGCCCATATCACTTGTTTCCAGATATGAGGTATGTTTTTATCTGCTGAGGCGTTTTAGGACAAAGTTATTGGTTTTAGTGTTGAAGCCAAAGGCGAGGTCCAAGTTGAAGTCATGTAATTTGTGACTCAAAAATCTGACAAGTCCAGGTCATGTGACTTGAGGACTGATATATGGGGCATCATTTAATAAAGTTTAAAAATGTTTTTTTTTGTTTTGTTTTGGTTATGGCATTACTGTGAGTGCTCTAGTTCACATCCTGTAGGTGTTCAATTAGTAAGAAACAAATGACTGTGGGAATGCTGGAACATTTTCATGTCTAGATGTGGATAAACGTGTTATTTCGATGGTGGCAAAATGAATTAACTGCGAAATAGCTTTCCTCTGTGTTTTTGACTTGTAACATAGATTAAAACATAATCAGATATCTTCTTCTTTAGGCTCATAAAGTGGCTCATAAAGCCTTCTGCGCATGAACAGGCATTAAAAATCTCCTGTGTGTCCCACCCACACAGGTTAGGAATGCTGAATACATGACCTTCTTTATAAATTCTTATTCAAATGGAGAATCTTAGATATTGCCAAGGGCACACTGATCAAACATTATTCTGCTGCACCTGAAGAGTGTTTAGCATTTTAATGGACGATTTTGCAGTCACATTAATGTAGACGACTGCATATAATGGAGACAGATCTCTTTTTCCACTAATCCCAATGAATTATAAGTGCACTGCCATGGCAGGCTATACAACAGTAGTACTTCAATTCCTGCAAATTTCTTTGTGTATCCTGTGAACATGATCAATATATCTCTGTGTGACTAAAAAAATCTACAAGATGGTGTGGTTCACTACATTTGAACTGATCCAGTGACTACAAGATACAAAATTATAGTTAAATTTCAGGGTATATATATATATGCGAGTCAAACCCAACCTGTTAAAACTATCCTTACATCTATATACGGTTCACCCATTAAAGATATATATATATATATATATATATATATATATATATATATATATATATATATATATATATATATATCTTTAATGGGTGAACCGTATATAGATGTAAGGATAGTTTTAACAGGTTGGGTTTGACTCGCATAGTGAGGAGTTAATACTGAACATCAGTATTCAGAACACAGATGTAACTATGGATTTAAGAGCTGGGCTTGGTTGCACACATGGGGTGGTTCATGCCTCAGTTTCGTGTGATTCTAACCTTGGACTCAGGCCCACTTTCTTGTGCAATATTGGCTTGAGCGAGGAGCAGTATCAAGTCCAACAGCTCTGTCTGACATTTTGATGTAACCACAATATGTCACACTGAAATTTATGTTTTGTGCTGTAAGTACACAAAAACTGGAATGGTATTTGAGGCCAATATTAAATATAGTGAGTGGAAATAAGTATTTAGATTATTCTCTCTCTCTCTCTCTCTCTCTCTCTCTCTCTCTCTCTCTCTCTCCATATCTATATATATGTATACATAAAGATAAACAAAGGTATGTATACATAAAGATAAACAAAACAGGCACACAGTATTTCACGACACATTCTCAGAGTATTCAGTAAGGTAAGAAAAGTAAGAGAGAAGCCAGCAGTCACTGAAAAAGAGTTGCGGAATGATCTGAAACCAACAGGAACAGTTATACAGAGAGCGATAAGCAATGAACTGCAGAGTCATCATCGCAGTTCCTACAACCCATGCAAAACTCCTCTGCTGAAAAAGAACCACAGAAATGTGTGTCTAAAAGCATTTAGACAAATCAGATGAAACAAAAATAGAACTCTTTGGCAATAATTCAGCTTGTCATGTTTGGAGAAAGAAGGGTTGCGCATATAATCCCAGGAACACCATAATACTCACAGTGAAGCATGGGGGTGGGAGCATCATGATATGGGGCTGCAAATGGCACTTCGGCGTTGCACATCATCGACGGAAACACGATTAGAGCGATGTACTGGTAGATATTCAAGGAGACTTTAATCTCATCAGCCAAAGAATGTGGGAAAAAGATGGACATTTCAACAAGACAGTGACCTCAAACACGCAGCCAAAAATAACCTAAGAAGGCCTTGCATGCCGTAACCTCCTGACTTGAACACTACTGAAAATTTATGGAGGATTTTGAAATATATTTTTGGATTTCTGAAACTTACATTAACTTGTGAACATGATTAGCTGTCATTGCACAATATATAAAAGAAATAAAATTACTTATAAAAGATGTGCTGGATCAAGTGCTATTTTATAAGCCACTGAATAATGAGGGTGGAAAGACTATTTATGCAACAATATCTTGCCAATAAACTAGACATCTGTTAGATATTTATTTGCTTGACATCTTCTCATTCATATACCATCTCCTAGTTGTTTTATTTATTATTTTTAAAATTGTCTCTTGCTTTTATGTGACATTGTATTGCATTTGACAGCAAAGGAAAAACAAAAACAAAACTACAGTCTGCATTTTCTATCACCTAACACATATGACCATTTTGAAGAAGCCTTTATTTGTTACATATACATCACAGCACACTGAAATAATTTTTTTTTTGCATATCCCAGCTTGTTAGGAAGCTGAGGTCAGAGTTCAGGGTCAGCCCATAATACGGCTTAAGGCCAGTGTTCAAGGGCCCAACAGTGGCAGCTGTGTTGGAGTTTGAACCCCAAATGATTTATATAAAACCGTCATATTGTATATCGGAATTACAGTATGTGAAAATTCTTGAAATGTTCAATAGTGTACCTAGGCCTGTAATGCTGCTATTCCTTTGTTTCCTACTTGTATCAAAAGCTTTTCAGTGAGATCCAGGTTGGTGAATGAGTCGGCTAGTAAAGAAAATTCTACTTTTTTGGACCTACAAAACATCATAGTTGCTGTTATAGTGTGTTTATTGTCCTGCTGCAGTTAAAATGCTTCTGTTCGCTTCCTACTGGTGCTTCATCCATCTTTCTGCCATGCTTTATTTCATGCCTGAAAGTGTTCTTTGGTAATTTACTACTTTATCTTCAGTGGCCGGCCAGGTTGTTTGCTATTGCTGAGTTCACCACTCTCTTATTGCTTCTTAGCAGAACACTTTCTACTGTGGTTTGAAGAACGTTCAGGTTTTTCTAAGTGTTATGGGAATGTTTTTTTGTTTTTGTTTTTTTTACACAATGCTTGTAAATGTTTATGAATTGTAAACCTACAATTTTTGCACCATCATTTTAAATTGCATTTTAAGATGCAACAATTTAATAGCATTGTAAAGCAAGCCATTATACATGCTTATACCTCAGCACTGTTGAATTAGCAAATCTGACTGGTGAGAAGGTGTTGATTAATTTTCTAGAACAGCAGCTATGACAATAGTTGTGGCTGCAGGGCAAATCAATAGTTTCTATTAATGTGCTCATTCTGATATGTTGGCATTTCTATTGTAACTTGCATAGGGACTTGTATAGCAGATGCTCCAAATAAACATATTAAAAATCATGTGATCATTGATATGGGGATGTTTTCTGTAAGAAGACATGTATCTAAGAGTTTCCAGTGTCAGTGCTTTGTAACAATCTGAGATAAGGATGTTCTTTTACATTTTTTGATATGGGAAAGTCTTCCTGACAGAGGATTTTGTTCTTTGCAATTTCTCTGTAACACCATAAGCGCAACAGGGAAGCTGCTGAAGAAAATACATATTGTGGACCTTCCATAACAACATTATTCACAACTATAAATGAATAAAAAATATGTGCGCTTCTTTACTAAACATAAATTGCTGTGGTATCAGAAGAATAAAACACCTCAGGCTGAGCTATTATTGGAAATAAATCAGCTTTGTAATGGTCATTCATTATTTTCCTATTAAAAAATATTTTTAGAACATGGTAAATGGCCTGTACTTATATAGCAAGTAACTTTAACCTTAGCGGCTCCACAGCGCTTCACACTGGTTCATCCAGGTACTCATTCACCCACTCACACACCAATGGTAGCAGATGCAAGACGCTAACTTGCCATTGGGAGCAGCTTGGCGTTCAGTGTCTTGCCCAAGGACACTCCACATGTGGAGTCATGTGTGCCGCCAGCCCTACAATTAGTGGGCAACCCGCTCTACCACCTGAGCTAACATTACAGGGATGAAATTTTTTACCATCTTAGAACATGTTGAATTATTTATTTCATAAATACTAAACATTCAATGATTAAAGTAATTTGAAATGGTAAATTAATTTGGAAAATTCTAACATAATTCTTAACAGAAGGAGGAGTAGAGCGTCAGGATAAATGAGGCAAGTCAGTCTAGGAGGAGGAACCTCCTTTCTTTGACTTGTAAACTAGTCAAAGAAAATGAATATATATGAAGTTATTATGACAGAGTAAACACAAAACAGTGATTCCTTCCTTCTCAATACAGATCCTACTTGTGGTTTTAGAGCAACCTTTTTAAATACTAAAGCATTCCATTAAAAAACAGGAAGCATGCGACACATTCAATATGTATTTTAAAGATATCGCTTTCGATCCCGATCTCCTTAACTAAATGTGAATGCGTGCTTCACACTCCAACTCATTTATTTATCAGTTGGAAGAGAAAACGGCTCTGTCTAACAGCTTTTCCAGGGTTCTGCAATATGTTACTTAAAATAGTTGCGGCACTTTGACAAGTTTCTCTTACAAGCAATTTATACAAAAATGACACCAAAATGAGGTTTTGAGAAATCTGTGTATGCTTATAAGTGTGTGTGTGGGTGTGTGTAGGTGTGTGTGGGTGTATAAGATGATGTATGTGATATGAATAGATGGTAGTTTTACAATATATATATATATATATATATATATATATATATATATATATATATATATATATATATATATAGAGAGAGAGAGAGAGAGAGAGAGAGAGAGAGAGAGAGAGGTGACTGACAGGAAGAGAAAATAGATAACTTCAGTGTTCACTGACCTCATTTTTTTTATCTTTGTCTTCTTGTCTGGAAAGCAGATCACTGATGTGATAATGTCAGAAATCAGCTGAATGGTGACCAGTTATAAATGTCTTCTTAATACATCTTGTCAGTTTTGCCATATGACTTGGAAGTGCATATTTGCTATTTCATACGAGTGCTTAGTCAAGGTGAGGGGTGTGTAGCAGGAGCAGAGTATACAGTATTATTTATAGTATACAGACATATTGTGAGGATGTTAGCTTGATGAATAGTTATCAACTCTGCTGTAATTTATAGGTGGAGAAGTTCGGGACATTTTTTTTCTTCAAATTACACTACACCGCTGTTTTCACTGAATTCTCAAATCGGATTGGTCAGAAGGTGTTGCATAGCAGCAGCTTTGACAGTAGTACTATCTGTAATTCAATGCACTCATTCTTATATAGTGCCCTGCACTAATATTGGCACAATTGCAGAAGTCTTGGGTTCAGAAAGTCTCCAAAACTACGATTCGAAGCCACCTACATCATCACAAGTTGTTTTGAAGGGTTTCAAGAAAAAATTCTCCCCTCTCATCCAAAAACAAACTCAAGCATCTTCAGTTTGTCAGACACTACTGGGACATCAAATGGGATCAGGTTCTATGGTCAGATGAAACCAAAATAGAGCTTTTGGCAATAAACACCAGAGGTGGTTTTGGTGCACACAGAGAGGTAGTAATATGGAAAAGTACCTCATGCCCACGGTTAAATATGGTGGTGGATCTTTAATGTTTTGGGGATGTTTTTCTGCCAGAGGACCTGGACATTTTGTTAGGATACATGGCATCATGGACTCTATCAAATATCAACAGATATTAAATGAAAACCTGACTGACTCGGCCAGAGAACTTAAAATGGGCCGTGGTTGGATCTTCCAGCAGGACAATGATCTAAAACATACATCAAAATCAACACAAAAATGGTTTACTGACCACAAAATCAAGATCCTGCCATGACCATCCCAGTGCCCTGACTTGAAACCCATAGAAAACCTGTGGGGTGAACTGAAGAGGAGAGTCCACCAGCGTGGACCTCGAAATTTGAAGGATCTGGAGAGATTCTGTATGGAGGAACGGTCTCAGACCCCTTGCCATGTATTCTCCAACCTCATCAGGCATTATAGGAGAAGACTCAGAGCTGTTATCTTGGCAAACGGAGGTAGCACAAAGTATTGACTAAAAGGGTGCCAATAATTGTTGCACACCTATATTTAACAAAGATATATTTTAAAAAATAAACCTGTGTTTTGTTTGCAATAGTTTGATATCCATGAGAGCAGAGTGTTTTTGTGAACAAAAGATCAAAAGGTTAAACAATAAAGAAAAATTTTCACGGCCTTCTTTGCTCATATTTACCAAGGGTGCCAATAATAATGTCACGTTACGGAGGTTGAGACGGATGCAAGCGCAGATATTTAAACTTTGATAAAGAACTAAACAAAATACAAAAATACACTATGACATTGTGGCAAAACACTGTGGTAAAGACTAAACAAACACCAAAGAGCAAAACACTACAACAGCGATAAAAGCAAAGAAAGACAAACGTGAGACAAAGAGTGCAGTGCAAAAAGTGGCTATATCACGAGTGCTCAATTAACAGGAACGTGATTCAGGTGCAGATGGTCATGTGACTGTGATACAGTTGCTGCTGGGAACTGTAGTTCAGAGTTCCTTCTCTGATTACATGACAAATAACAACAAATTGCACAGGAACTTATATGAGGGATACTCCACATAAACAGCTAAAAAAAAATACAGTGTAGCTGTCGAGAAGGTGAAGCTTTCTATAAGGAGTCTCCAGTGCCAGCATTTTGTAGCAGTCAGAATTTCTTGGTAACATCACATCTGCATCTTTGGGCTTAGTACATTCAGCATAGAGAATGTACTAAGTCACATGAATGTACTAAGAATGTAATAAGTCACGTGAGGGAGTGACTGTGTATAGCTGTTCTACTATAAAGTAAGTGATACAGGGAACTAACTTGTTTTGTGGACATTCCACAACATTAATTGTAACTTTAAAAGGATAAAACGTATGATGTGTTGTTCTTATAAACGTAAATATTTATTACATAAATATAATAGAAATAATAAATAGAACTTATAGGAATAAAATAAAATACCGCTTATTGCATGCCGAAAGCATGGAGATTAATAACTCACCAAGATCACAGACAGAGTAGTTTCTTTTGATACTAATAGGAGTGGATCACACTTGGCTGGAAAGAGGATATTTAAAAAAGATGAGGTTGTGTTGACATCCAACAAGCTGAGTGTTACAATGTTGAGACTTAAACAACACACACTAGATTGCTAGTATTTATACTAACAAACCGGTTGCTGCTTTGAAAAGTAAATTGCATCAGATTGCAATGCTTCTGGATAAATTCCACTTGCACAATGTTGACTTGTCCAGGCTTCTAAGGCGCAATCTATTGAACTTCACTTGAGCTAATAAAAAATTGGTAAGGCCCCTGAAATAGCAATATGATTCATCCAACCACCCGCTCCAGCCCAGAAAGCATGCTCACTCTGAAGAGGTGTTCTCTTATAGGAAAATAATACACAACAGTGTGGTACGATGTGGCCCAATGGTAAGGGGATTACTGTTATCACCCTAAAGCTAATTGTTTTCTCACCAAATTCTCTTTTTGTATTTGTCATGTTACTGGGAGACCATGAGACACTACGAAGTGCAAACTCCTCCATCCTGAAGACTTTTATGTGTCAGAAAACTGTGTGTGTTACAATGCCATGACACTGGAGACTAACTAAAACGTTAAATAAACATTTCCTTACAGAAAACTTCATGTGGAGCATCCTCAATACAGGTCCATGTATAAATGGTCACTATAGCAACGAGAATGTATTAAAGTAAAGGCACTGATCTCCAGAACTGCAGCCAGAACTATTCTCAGAGCTGCTGTTATGGAAAATTAATCAACACTGTTTGACCAATCAGAATCAATCATTCAACAGCGCTGTGGTACAAACATGGAGAATACTGTATGTCACTGGATGCAGTCAGTACAGCTGATCTTGATAACATCACAGTACCTTGAGGGTGACTTTTAAAAATACAACGCCAAGAAAATGTGTGAGACATTCACATTTGTCATGAATGCATGTTGTTAAAAAAAAGAAAAAAAAAAGAATAATAAAAAAACTATATCTATAACTATATCGATCTATCTATTTTTTTTATTTTTCTTTCTTTTTTGTCAACATATATGTATACACACACACACACACACACACACACACATATATATATATATATATATATATATATATATATATATATATATATATAAAACATAACAGTATATAAAAAAACATACAGTATATAACACAGGAGGCAGCGACAGATGTCTGGATAGACCTAGTCTCTTTTGTAGAAGAGACTTTTTTATTATGTAGAAGTATAGAATTATAGTCAAGGTCTTTGAACACTCAGTTAGACAGGGTAATCCATAACCGAGATTTAGAAGCACAGGCAGAGGTCAAAAACCAGAAACATGGCCTTATCTATTAGCTACAGTGGAAGATATTTCATACACACATTCTTCTGAAGGCATGGGTAATGGAAAGTCTAGACGGATATGCAAATTGTGTCGTTAAAGTTGTCTGAACTTCTTGGTTGCCTTCACATGATCCTCCAGGATGAAAAGAGTGAAGTAATGGTAGAAAAAGCAGTCTAGCTTGGTTGCATCCTTGACGAGGAGTCACAGCTTGTGACAGTCAGTGTTTACTTGATCATGGCTATGACATCCATAATGACAGCTCTATATGGTTCCTCTCTGTTGGGATGACTAGGCGTGCACTTCAACATTGTTTTTCAAAGCAGAAAACCATTGTTCAACTGTCTCACATTCACTGGCACTTAACCAAGTATCACAAAATGATACTGAAAAGACAGACTAAGTAGAGAAACCTTCCCTATGATGTCACCAGGTTTCTTTACCAGTTACAGGTCACTTAGCCTGAACCTTGCTGCTTTGCTTATGTCTGGTTATGTAAAGCAGGTCCATTTAGACATACAAATGGTGTGTCAAATGTGTTTGTGTGAAGTTAGTACGGACTACAATACTTCGAGGCATGTTATTATAGGAAAATAATCAACTACAATGTAGTGTGATGGATTTCCAGTAACAGCACGTTTTGAAGTATTTTATTATTTTTACCTTTTACCACAGCAATGTGCCAGTTACTACGTTTACATGCACATCAATATTCCGATATCAATTGGAATCTGGCAATATTCAAATTAGTGTTGAGTCATGTAAACGCCACAAGCCAATGTGACTTGCAGCAGTACTGCAAGTATCCCGGCAGAGTATTTCCAGATTCTAAGTAGATTCTGATGTCGCAAACCCTAAAACTAAAGTAAATATGCAAAAATATTATTAGATGCATCCTGTCCAGGGTGTACCCTGCCTTGTGCCCGATGCTTACTGGGATAGGCTCCAGGTTCCCCGTGACCCTGAAAAGCATAAGCGGTATAGAAGATGGATGGATGGATGGATTATTAGAGGCCCATTGTTGACAACTGCAATCAGTAGTTCCCTGATTTGTTGTTGTATGTGGCGAATGAAATACGACCCTGTCCGATTGCCCACTACCCGTTCAAATCAGATACAGATAGTGGAATTGCATTTCACCCCTAATATACAGTATATAGTACACCTGAGCACAAATTGATTTGACTACTACTCCGTACAATTGCACAGTATGATTTGTATATTTATAGATAGAGACAGATTTATCTGTTCCTTGCACATTTTATCATACAGAGTAATGACAGTGCAAATAATTTCGAGACAAAGGTGTTCATCAGTTGGTCTTTTTAGTACTGGCCGTTAAGGGTCCTTTAAAGTAAGTGCCATTCGATACTCCAGCTCGGAACGACCGAGCAAACTGCTGCCACAGGCGTTCTGTGAAGGTCTCCGTCACTGTGTTCAGACCTCACTAGAATACATTTGGCATAACTGTTTTATAGAGGATAGACTACTGGCGTAAACAGTTAAACACATTTCAGCCGCTGTTACAAAATCACAGCAGCACTCATTTGCAATTGAAGAACACTTTTTTTCTAGTAAAGCAAATCCTTCGATGTCTGTGTGGTCACAGGGCGTTTTTCACATATTGGATTGGCATTTAGTGACGATTTTATGCGTGTTATGATGGGAAATCAAGGCGCTTAATGGCAAGTTTCAAAGCCAGTGGTGACCTTTTCTAGACACTCCTGCTGCTGCTGTATTGTTTTCTCCCTTGGTTCACAGACGATATGGAGACAGAGCATGTAGAGTGCTTTTTAAAATTTTTTTTCTTTCTTCAAAAAAAAAAAAAAAAACGAGATTGTGGACAGGCTCAGGGAGACAGCGTGACTCATTCTTGCTTTAGAGCGCCGTAGAGAGAAAGCTAACAGCTTTTGTCCTGTAATTCTGCCACTTTACAGATATATTAATTGAAGTAAACATCTGTTTAAACAAGTAAACAACTGTGTAATGAAGTCCCACCACAATTGTATTTTGTTTACTTTTTACGATGTGCCATCGACTCAGTCATCTGTTTTGATTGTTTCTCAATGCAACTGTAAAAATCGGTTTTAAAATATGCAAAAATGTCTTCATCACAGAAGGTTGGCGCATACCTAATATTTATAGAGCACTTATGGAAACAGCTGTTCAGATATTTATAAAATAAATCCAAATAAGAAATGGTAGCGAATGATCTATACATAAAGTTTCAAATTGGAAAAAAAAAACTTTGTTAATATTCTTCCAATGATAACATTTTTACCTGAACAGGAAATAGATGCTAATGGCATTAACCAAGGTTTTGATGCCTGCGGTCTCCTCAATCAAACCATCCATATCCCAGAAGCCTGAGCAGATGACGACGAGCCCACCTCAGAGTGACAGTTGTGTCGGGCGATGCCTGATGGAGCCAGATTACAAGCATCAATCAGCCTGTCACACCATTTCTGCTTCACAATTGTTCCACAGGAATAAGGCCACAGGTCATGGATTTTGAGTGGCTCTTCAACTGTGATGTTCTGGTGATTACATACTGTACAGAGTAGGGCACAAAATTCTCAGTTCACTAGCAGGAACTATTTTGAACACTTGAAACCACCTGCCTGACATTTGTTATACTAATAAAATATGTTTTAAAAAAAGCATATTATGTTTCTCAATAAGAGACAAGCGTGCAGAACACTTTATTAAAGACATCGTTAAATCACAGTGCTGTTGAATTCTCATGAAATCTGATTGGTCAAAAGGTGTGGATTAATTTTCTGTAAAAGGAGCTCAGGCAGTAGTTCAACTGTAATTCAAATCACAGGTTTACTGCATATTAATGTTCTTGTTCTAATATGTTATTGTATCTATAGTAACAACTAATTCACATTGACTTTTATGGCGGATGCTCCACATAATCTAAGCCTAAGAATAAACGTTTTAAAAGCATGTTATTTAACAGAGGAAAAAAAAAAAACAATTATTGATATGATGAGGCTTTCTGTCAGGAGATTAAAAAAAAAAACAGAGACGCTGGTGAGGTAATGACTGTTTATAGCTGCTATACTGTAACTGATAACAGAAACTAACATATTTTGTGGAAAAAAAATTGCACGGAATTAAAAAGAAATTTAAACTGATAAAAGATATGATGTGTTGTTCTTGGTAAATTGCTGTGGTATAAGTAGAATAATACAAAGTTGTGAGGTTGGGATTGTTTGTCCAGCACATCCCACAGATGCGTGATCAGATTGAGGTCCAAGGCAACACCTTGAACTCTTTGTCATGTTCCTCAAACCATTCCTGAACAATTTTTACACTGTGGCAGGGAGCATTATCCACTGACATCAGGGAATACCACCAGTGTTTAGGTTGGTGGTTTGTGTCAAAGTAACCTCCATATGCATGCCAGGTCCCAAGGTTCCCCGGCACAACACTGACACTGCATACTGCATTAACTTTTCAGCAATTTGTGCTACAGTAGCTCTTCTGTGGGATTGGACAGGCTAACCTTCGCTCCCCACACACACCAATGAGCCTTAGGTGCACATGACTCTGTTGCCGTTTTACCGCTTGTCCTTCCTTGGACCACTTTTGGTAGGTACTAACCACTGCATACAGAGAACACCCCACAAGACCTGTCGTTTTAGAGATGCTCTGACACAGTGGTCTAGCCATCACAATTTGGCCTGTGTCAGAGTTGCTCAGATCCTTATTCTTGCACATTTTTCATACTTCCAACATATCAGCTTTGAGAACTGACTGTTCACTTGCTGTCTAAGATATCGCACCCCTTGACAGGTGCCATTGTAAGAATGTAATCAATGTTATTCATATCACCTGTCACCTGCCATCTATTTCAGTTTTATAAAGAGATTTCTCAGGTAACTAAAATGGTGATTAGACACCGTTTTGAATAATGCATTTGAATAATAAGCATAAACTGAGTAAAATGTTACATGCACAATGCAGTAAAATCAATTGTTGGTTGTGGATTTTCAGACCTTGAATGTTTGAGGTCCTGAGGTTGTGTGTGTAATGTGTATGTATAGGTTGTGTTGGTGTACATGTATGAGATTGTGTCACTGTGTGGCGCTGAGAACAAGTGAACGCTAGAAAGGACAGAGCGGAGTTAAGACAGACCCTCATGCCAAGGCCTGGCTGAGATCCCATTCAATTAAGCACCCGAGTGCGCCGATCCTCTTTCGCGCATACGCACAATGAACATCTGAGCTTTGTCACTGCCCCACAGGCGAAATTAAATCCATCAGACACACACTCGCACACATACACACCCCCATCCCCCAACTCAGCTGACTGTGCTCTGACAGGTCTAGACAGCTCGACTTTTGCAGGAGCTTGTAATCACTGCACACCTTCCTCTTATTTTACACATAGCCATGCATATACGAATGACTTGGAGAGGAAATTTTTAACACCTCGCTTCAGAAGGCCAGAATAGAGGTGTACTCCTACACCTAATGGGTTTACTAACAGCATGGCAGTGCATAATAGATAACGACTCGTTGCTAACTACTTCATCAAATATAACTAAATCAGACTTGATGAAGCCATTGGACATTGTGTAATATGTCATTTCTTAAATTTCTCTTTTCTTTGGTAACACTTTACAATAACTGTGCATGAATAATCATGCACTAATACCTGAATTAATTCTGACTTAAATATGAACTAATGATGAGATAAAGCATGTACTCACTACAAACTGATGGTGAGCTAACCTTAACTACGACGTGAGTCTTATGAATTCATGCTTGAATAATGATACGTATTACGACGCATATTAATTAACTATATGTCAACTTTTAAACCTACTAACACTTTAATAAACTTTAATAATAATAACCTGAAAGTTATGAAAGTGTAAACGTTGTGTATTAATACCATTCTAGCAAGCAACACATTCATCAGTTACCTTTTAACACATAGTTCATGGCTATTAATGAGACAATATAAAGTTGCTATGTTTTGTTTTGCTGTGGCTCTTCACATTACCAACTTTGACATGGACCCTGGACCTCTGCATCACAAAGATGATTCAGTTCCTAGTTTGTAATAACAAATGGATGTACACCTACCCTGTAGGCAGGGTTACATGGCGTCTCCTATGGATTTTTTTAGTTTTTTATTTTTTTCTATCAAATCTCTATTAGGAAAAAAGGGTCACTTCTATCATCAATAGGTCAAGGTTAAAACCAATTACCTTTTTTTTTTTCTTCCATTTCACCAGCAATCAGATGTTTTCATTCAGCTGGAGTGAGATGACCCGAGTTCACTCCTCACTCATCAATTGTCTCATCCCTCCACCTCTGAGGATGCTGAAGCCAATGTCAATATAGCAGAATGTGTGTGAGGCTGACATAAAGGAAACCAGGATCTCATCCAACTGCCATTTGGAGCAGTCCAGTGATCTAATTGCTCACTAGACATTTGCAGTTTTGACCAGTGTAAGCAATTCCTTCCATTAGGACTGTTTCAATTTCTGCCGATTTGGAAGATATGTGCATGCTCATATTTCTGGTAGACTACCGGGTGCCATTTGAGGATATAGTAATGCTGTTTCTGGCTTCACTCTTTCAAGTGTGCACTGCGTGTGCTCTGTTGGTCTGGTTCAGCACCGCACCTACCTTTATTTGTGGGAGAAAGGTAAATCTGAACTCCCCTTCCTCCCTCTCTATACCCTGTGGAAGATACGCACAAGTGGCTCTATTGATTTCTGCTGGCAAGCTTCCACGTGTGGTGACACAGCCAACAACTCCCAGCAGGCCTTGTGCGTTTTGCTCACATTAATATGTGACAGATATAAGCAGGCAGCCTATGAATCTTTAATGCAAAGCTCTTCTGTGTGCTTGCCCTTTGCTGTAGCCCAGGTTGTGGGAAGCACTCAGGGTCAATTGAGATAGAGGTAGGGAATAGATTTCAGGCAGAAAGAAAATATATCGCTTGTGCAAAGAGCAGTTGCAGTTACATACTGTAAGATTACTTGCCTCTGCTAATATAACAGAATATTATCTAGGACAATCGATTGGCTAAAAATGATTGGACCTACATTTACTCAAATATTACAAGTACAATTTATAACTGAACCTAAAAGCATGCCAAATTTTATATGTAGCTATATCGTCATATAGCGACATGATAATGTCTCAGTACTATATTTTCTCCTTAAGGAATCTGCATCTAATATGGGGAAAAATCTGCAAGTATAAATATTTTTAGAAGAACTACTTGCCAACAAGCAATCTCACATTTGAGTCCACTTTGAAGCAGGATTTGTTAGCACCCAAGCATGACAAGCATTTTTGGCAAAACTCAAAGATATGGGTCATATTCAAAGTTGACAACAAGATCAAAAGTTATGTTAATATTTATGCAGGGGAAAGTTCCTCATAATCAAAGTTGACTTACATGCATGCTCAACTGATTTCCTGGTGGTCCATTCGGGTTATTAAAATGACCGGTGTAGTCCATGCCTTTAACAGCTCTCCTGGTTTTGCATGCCCTTCCAGGAGAGATGTGAAAGGCATGAACTACACCGGTCATTTTAATAACTTGAATGGACCACCAGAAAGTCAACTTTGATTATGAGGAACTTTCCCCTGTGTAAATATTAACAACTTTTGAGCTGCAAAACCAAAAAAAGGAGAAATGTGAACGGCATTAACTATGCCTCTCTTGGTGAGTAAGAGCTTCTGGAGTTCTCTTTTACTAATGTGAGGAGTCCATTTGTCCTTCCTTTTCCTTTCCTACAGGATCACATTTAGTAATCTCCTTCTTTTTAATTAGGACCAATATTTAAATACAGAGTGAAGCTAGCTGGCACAGCTTGTATTTCCATATCACACAAGATAAAGTGCCGTGGGGGGAATATTTTTCCCCTGGAATTTTGATTTACTTCCTTTGGTTGAGTGCGCTGCTGGAGCCTGGGGCCTGTGCATGTGTGTGGTGGTGCTGGGGAGGGTTATCTGCACATCACAGCTCAGTGCTTTTGATGGGCCTAAAGAAGGCAGTCTTGCTTTTTTCATCACATTGTCAGATCCTGCGCCATGATTTAGGTGTCAAAACTGAAGCGGGATGGAGAAATGAGGGAGAAACTAAGACGAAGGGCATGGAGTGGTAGCAGGACCATTCGTAAATTGAAGGAGGAAGGCTTTTAGCCTCCACTAGGGGAAGCCCAGGAGACAAAGTTTTGTGCCAGCAAGCACATCAGAGGTTAGTAGGTTAATACTCTTTAACAATAAAGCATGTTCTCTGCAAGCTGGATATCATATTTCTTTAGTTATATAACTCAGAGAAAGACATCTTAAGGTAGGCTATGTGGTAAGCTAAGACCATTATTAGGTCATACATTATGAACAATATTTTTTACACGAATGTAAGTTAGAAACATTTGTTGTGATTTCGCTTCTTACTTCATGAAACAGAATACGGTTAGTGGATGATCGTGATTAGAACCAAAACGAAGGGTAGTTGATATTCACCTGGGGACAAAATAAACAATTTTATTGAAATAACACATCAGTACATAATTCATCCTCTTCTTTCTGATTCGTCCAGAAATCTGCCATTTTACCTTGCCTCGTGTATTTTGATGGCAGTGGTTCATGCCCAGGACGGATTACATCACAGTTTGTTGGAAAATCATAACACACTGCTTATACATTTCACAATTGACAAATGACGATTGAACTGAAAGTTCAGCCTCTGAAAACAAACACCAACCAACACCAACAGACACCGATAGGGTTAACACACTAATCCGACAAACGTGTCTGTTGGCGTTGGTCGGTGTCTGTTGTTGCAATGTGAACTAGTCTTTAAGTTAGTCACCTGCTAACCTCCAGTGTTGAGGGGTGGTTAACTACAGGTAGCATTGCTACTAGCTTAACTACATGTTTTTAGTGGAAGCAGCCAAGTTATTTTTAAAAATAAAATAGCTTTTCCAACTTTTCTCTAAGTTGCAGTGTAGCATGGCAAAATTGTGCACTGCATTTTCTCTTTTCACAGAAACCAGTTTATGAACAAATCACAATATACAAACTATGGCAGCTGTCTGGCTGAAGAACAAATGACAAGGATGTAGATGAAGGATGTACCAGGATGTAGAGGCAAATGAAAAGGCAGCATGATATCTCAATCACACAGAAGATTTTGAGCCCTATTGGCTACATGAAATGTCTTTTTCCTTGCACAACAAATCCCTCCAAAAATTTACAGACCTTGAAAGCTTGCCTGCTTAAAAAGTGACATTTTTGGAACAATAGCTGCCTTCAAACTGCAGGCAAGTCCACCAAGTGCTTTTTATTGAGAGTGAGACAAAAATAAAAAAATATTTTCGTTGAGAACTCAGAAACTGCTATACTGAAGTTTTCTGTAGGTGGTGTTTTCTGGACACACACAGAGTAACATTAGCCAGTGCGTTATACATCACTGACTACTTCAAAGAGACCGAAGAAGACTCTGTATGTGTACGTGAGAAGGATTTTGAATGATATTTCTAATAATATTCCTGTGGTGCTGGATCCCTTACAGACTCCTCGATCAAGCTCTCCATTTGTCTGGGAACACACGGCTCATTGACCAGCTGCTTCCTGTGTCACACTGGCTAAATTATGCAGAAAAATGGTGGTCTATGGTTGGCCAGACCTGCTGCAAGGGTGGTGCAAGGGACAGGAACCATAACACTCACCACCATATGGGCACCCTTTTGCTCATCACACACACACACACACACACACACACACACACACACACACACACACACACACACACACACACACACACACACACACAAACACACACCTATCTTATCTTAGGTCACTTGGCATCTTTTCCTCTCAGCTGCTTTTGTCTTCTTTTGGGTCACGTCATTTTTACATGACTGTTAGTATTAATTTCTGTAACCTTCCAGTTTTTCCTAACTATAGAGAGCAATGGAATTTTAAAAGCCTCACTCTTTCTCCATTGGTAAGCAAGTAAAGTATTTCAGTATTTCAGGTCTCTTAGACAAGCTGGATCTGATCCCAATAGTTCAGGGACATCTGGGTTCCTTTGGCTGCCAAGTGTCATTGGTATTGGCGTCACAGCTTTTAAGAGCTGATAAATACCCGAGGATAATAGGTGTGTCCTTCAGTGATGTTTAACAATAATTTAGGATTTTTCTAACTGCCATTACAATTCATAGCAATGTATTAGCAGTCAAGGAGCACATCTAGCAACAGACAATCCAAAATTGATCAAACTGGCCAAAAGCCATGCCCTCCTCCACAGACTCAATGGTACCGTAAGATTTGGCTCACCCCATGACTTGCCAATTCGCTGTTGAAACAAATAATAAAAATTGATGATGCAATAGTGTGAAAGTGTCAGGAATGTAGACATGTTGACTTACATATCCACTCCTGATTATTTATATTTCATCTCAGATGACTCACTCTGCCTTGTCAGTCCTACAACATAATGAATCTATACAGTAGTTTATGCAAGAGCAGATACAAATTTGATTGTCACAAAGCAGCTTGACAGAAATCTAGATGTATATTTCGAACCATAATGAGCAAGCCAGATGACAGTGGTAAAGGGTTAAAGTGGGAAAGGATTAAAATCATTATAGCAGACAACCATGGAACAGTAAAAGAAAAGAAAACCATACCAGCAACACCCCCACCCCCAGATCTGCAATGTACCTAAAAGAAGTTATTTAACAAAATCCATAACTTTACAAATTGGATGAATTTCAACCTAGACTTAAGATAGAGAATGTGTCTTAATAGCGAACACTAATAGGCAGCTGGGTGGCTTTGTAGGAAAAGGCTCTGCTCCCTGCTGTACCATTCATTATTCTAGCTGCTAACTAAGAGCCTGCACCTTTTGATCGAAGCACATGTGGTGGATCATAATAGACCAAACGTTCACTCAGGTACTGTGGAGTGAGACTATTTAGAGCTAGGTCATTAGTAGTATTTTAGAATCAATGTATTACTTGGAGCCAGTGTGAGTATAAGATAAGGGCGATATGATCAAAGTTTCTGTTCCTCAGGTCCCTAGTATTCAGGATTCAGGATCTTAGTATGGACTCAGGTTTCTAATAAGGACTCTGGTTAACTCAAGCTTATTTATACACCTACATTCAGGCATGAATATGTTAAAATAATCCAACCTAAGGTAACAAAGGCATGAGCTACTTGTTCCTCATCATATAAAGATATTATATTTCTTAGCAACATTTATGGGATGAAAAAAGTCACAAGTCAGTTATACTATCTACATGAGCTTCAAACAAGAGACTGAAATCAGTACTCACACCAAGGATATTCTCTGCTATGTATAGAACATGCGTTTAATGTAAAGGTTATCTAAATTTACTACATAATCAGAAAGGTTCCTCCGATTTTATGTATGAAGGATGAAGATTTTATTTATGAAGTACTTCTGTTTTGTTGGAATTACATAGAAGGAGGTTACTCAGCATTCAGTGTCTAATTCCATGAACCATGCCAATATTAAAGTGCTTTCTGGATGCTAAGAAAATGAGTTTGGCTGTGGAGCAGTATATCACATGTACATTACTAGTCTAAATTCAAACTTGGTTAAATTGTCATGAACCTAATTTCCAGTATTTGCACCTTTTCTGTACTGTAAACATATGAAAGGTGACGTACCCCTTCTTTTGGCAAATTTAGACAATTCTACTTTGCCAGGTAGACTGTTCCTCAACAGTACACCAAACCTTATTGGGAAAAAGTCCTACAGTAACTACTTCCCTTGTTCAAGTGTGCATAGTACGACAGGACAAGTGTGTGAATATGAGAGGGATAAATGTAAGTGTGTGAGAGCACTGGAGACGACAGTGACCAGACTTAACGCAAGTTTAATGGCAAAGCTTTAAACTGAGCTACTCCGTGCCCTAAGGCTGATGATTTGGCATTCTTATTGCAAAAAGTGTTTTTCTGGCGGATGGTATTCTAATGACAAAGCAGAGCAAAGGCCTGAAAAGGTCAGAGTTAGTACAAGCTCAATCTGGAGTACTGTCTCCATTCTCCTACTAATTAAATGTCAGCATCATGCCCAGGAGAAGACAGCAGAGGGGAGAAAACCTCACTCGAAATGTCACTCCTCCTTCGGCGAACCCGTTTCCCTCAATGACAGCCAGAGGTGCAGGGGAGTAATCCTTGCAGATGGAAATGACAGGTTCCTTCATTTCCTGGAAATTAATGAGTTGTTTTACCAGTCTGAGGCAGAAACAACTTTTAATTGCCCATGGTTTTCACTGAAAATTGTATGTGGACAAATATCGGTGCTATCAGAACTAATGGCCATGTTTGATTTATCATCATCCATATCTGCACCACGTTTTCAGGCCTATTATACTGTATTTCCATAAGACATATTGAAAACATTTCCTTTTATGTGGAGGAAGCTTGTGAATAATTCATGATGACCCACTTTCCTCCCCATTAGCTTGATATAGTGCTCGAGCTCAATAGCAGACAGTCGATGACAGGTCCTGGAGGTGTGGGAGTTTGCTTTCGAAATAGACTTCTCTCACTTTTTCATTCCCCCCCCTTTTTTTCTAGGAAAGCATAGAACACTGGTGGTGAGGGTTAGCAAGTGAGAGTGCTTCTATTGTGTGTGTGTGTGTGTGTGTGTGTGTGTGTGTGTGTGTGTGTGTGTGTATGTGTGTGTGTGTGTTGTAACTGAAGATCCATATGAGGCCTCTGTCTCAGGGGTCAGCACTTGCTGTCTGGGATTAGATATTACGGGATGCGATGTATCCCAAACAGGGGTGGCAAGAGCAGCAGCCGAGTGAAACAGGTTACATTTACATGTATTTAGAGGCACCCTGAAGAGAATGTTTGGAAACCATGCATGAATCACAATGAACTGAATGGCATATCAGGTGATAAGTGGTGGCTTCAGACAGGTGCGGCTTGAAAAATAACATGGTATCTGAGAAAATGAATGGCCCACTTGCAGGAGAGCAGTGGATAAATTGCAGTGCTCAAGGGGAAGAGGAAAGCAATACAAACAGGAAAGCCTATAAGTCAAGCAGATTATTCTTAGACCATGTGGATATGCAGAGAGGATTTGGGAAAACACTTGTTCATGAGACTCTAGGACACCTGCATAAGCCCTGACAATTGACATAAACCTACAGGAGCACTTATGAAGATTTATTCCAACCAGTCAACTGTCATCAAGTCTGCATTTCATGACCTGCCATTCATTTCTATACCAGATAATACCAAGGTGGTGATTTGTTGTTTGAAGTATACATAAGACCCAAGTGATGACATATTGGGTTGTGTAAAGAAACCTGACTTAATTTAGCTCGTCTCATGTGTCAAGTGGTGTTGACGTCAAACATAAAAACCAAACTCACTGAAATTTAAAGGTAGCGGGTAAAAAAAAAAGAGCAAATTATGATGTCACAACTTTGTCATAAATATTTTTTTTATTTTATAAACTTTTATAAGCAGAAGTGAGCCACCACACACTTTACTCCAGATAATATATTGACTCTATTACTACAGTGGAATTACTGTCACTATTGAACCTTCACCACGTAGCGGTAGTAAACAGTAGACTTATACTGTAATGTGTGTTTTGATAAAGTAGGATGCAAGTAGGGGAAAACGTTGGAATCATCACTGTAGATCATAGCAACAAACTAGGGTTTTCCATAACAGCAATCACAATAACGTAAAGGGTCAACTACAAAACATGCACAAGGGAATCATGGCTGAGACTTACAGACATGAAGCCTCATAAGACAGCAGGGTATAAATAGGCAAATTTATTTAGTACTAAAAATGAATCAGGTGCACACACTAACCACACCACAGGTGGACTCCAATCGAGTTATAGAAACATCTCAAGGATGATCAGTGGAAACAGGATGCACCTGAGCTCAATTTTGAGTGTCATGGCAAAGGCTGTGAATACTTATGTACATGTGCTTTTTTTTGTTTTTTTATTTTTTAAATAAATTTGCAAAGATTTCAAACAAACTTCTTTCACGTTGTCATTATGGGGTATTGTTTGTAGAATTTTGAGGAAAATAATGAATTGAATCGATTTTGGAATAAGGCTGTAACATAACAAAATGTGGAAAAAGTGAAGCGCTGTGAATACTTTCCGGATGCACTGTAGGCCCTGTTTACACTAGTGTGTTTTCGATCCTCATCCACACTGGTGTTTCCGCTGTGTTTCAGAAAAGATCTCCGTCCGCACTACACGACCGAAAACGCATGTCACATGACCATTCATGCACAGTAGGCATGCGCATACAAGTGTAAACAGGACATTGGTTGCTAGTCCAAACCAGAGTTCCATGTAGGGCTTACGCCGCTTGAAATAAGATTTGTTGCCGTTTGCTCTAATCATAGCTCGCCTCTTGCGCATGTAACAGCTGCAGTGTTTTAAAATACAGTATTTAACTGCACAATGGCTGATAAGAATGACGACAAAGCCAGCAAAGCTTGCGGTCCAGTCTCTATGTTGTTGCGTATACGATTAAGGTAGCATAATGGTCATATGTTAGGGGCTTGACGACTCACGGAAGGATACGCAATGATCCAGAAGAGCCAATCAGGGGGTGAATGTGAGCGGAGCCACGCCTTTGTTTTCAAAAGTCTTTGTTTTGGTCTGTTTACACTGAAATGTGAGCCCGGAGTTTTCAAACTAAAACGGGGTCTTCTGCGTTTCCAAAAGTCTCAGTTTTCGAGGGTCGAAAACGCCAGAGTAGTGTAGACGAGAGGCGTAACCGTAGCAACATTTATGTGTTTTAAAAATGAAAGCAGAGTTTTAGGAAACAAACTAGTGAGATGACAGCAGTGGAGATAGGACCAAAACCAAAACAAAACAAGGCACATGGAAAAACAAACAAAAGCACATGGAGAACAAATAAGTGCAAGCAGCACACAATGTCACACTCCGAGAGAGGGAATTCACGACATATATGATGATGTTACCACCATGTTCCTAGTTGAGGAGACACTGCAGAGCATCTTGCGGAAGTGCTGACATCTGTTAAATTTTTCCAATTTAAACCTCACTTGGCAAGCTACATCACATCATCACTTTTCAATTATTCGAGTCTGACATCCCATATATACTGTAAGCTACAGAGTCAGTTGTCACGACAATTTAATGTGAATCAACCCAGAAAGTGTCAAAACGCAACATCCTGTCACATGACTCAGGTGAAACCGAAGAGAACTGTTTTAATGTCAGAGGACATTTACTGGAGTAGGCCTTTTTAAATGTTCATGTAGGTTTATGTCAGTTGTTATGCAGGGTGTCACGAACACTACCCTTAATTAAATGGTAATCACAGCATTCTGTCACTGCAGGCATTTTTAGGAAGAAATTATGTACCCCTATTCTTTGTTCCTTTAAAATTAGCAATAGAAACATGAAGTGTGGCTCTGCGTTCTAAAAATATGTACCCATAAATGACAATTTATCTTCCGAGTAATCTAAAATGTGTCTTGAAATATTAAACACATTTAAAAAATTCATGTACTTTATGCCAGGCTAATCTCAGATACAGTAATCTGCTCTTCATTCCATGCCTAATGCCCCACTATGAATATTTCAGTGGAGATGAAATTAACATCAGTGCTATTATTAGAGTAACTGGGTGTCTTTTGATGTCCCATAGAATCAATCAAATTCACATGATTTTAACAACCAAAAACCAACATTTCCAAGCTTCTCTTTTTGACTATTATGACTATCACGAACAGTACAAATGACTGAGATGTCATTGATGCAGAAAATCAGTGAGGCTTTAAAATTCACATGGCTGTGATATGGGTTGAATTGTGCTGAAGCGCTCAGCCAAAATATTACTTGTTAGCTCCAAGGCACATGCTATACCCCAACACCAACATTCTGACTGATTGTGGCTATCCACAATTTTCCTGAGATTCCTGATGCTTTGCACCAATCGGGTATGAACAGATACTATGCTAAATGCTAATGGACAGGGTGTGAAGGCAGGTGCAGCATTTTATGGAATAATGCAGACAAATCCAAAAGGGCAAACCAAAATCAGGCAAAGACAGGCAAAGTATCAGGCCATCAGCTGACACATTTCACTGGGCTTGGTATAACTCAATGAACAGGATAGACAATTCTGGAAATGTGTGTACACAAACAAAAGGCTCATAAGCTTCTCTGCTAGTCTGTAATGCTATTTATAGAAACTGTGCTGATTGGGAACAGGTGGCTGTGATGAAAAGTCTAGGGGAATTTAGAACAAGGCGGCAGATTATGTAGGTGAGAATGAAGCTCATGGCAAAGTTATTGAGGTTCTGAAGAAAACTGCAAATGCATGTGTAGTAAAAAGGGAAAGTTATGCGTATTCAGACTCGGGTTACTCACCTATGCGCAAGTTATGCAAATTACATGCACATACTGTAGTTCATGCCTCCAAGTTTGACAGATTTTTCTTGAGTAGAGATGTTGGAGACACTGGTTTAGTGGAGGTTTTGGTTTAGCATCTAGACGATCACCTTTAAAATTAAGTACTTGCCTTTGAACCCCCAAAAATCAGGGGTAGGAAATGTGCACTGAAGGAGAAAATATGGTTTGTCAGGTATTATATGATGTAAAGCAAGGGACAATATATAAAAGTTAAATAAAAAGACTGCTGCGATGATATGTGAATGTGAAGATGAAATCTAATAGGAGTCTAAGATAACACCAATATATTGCTTATTGAATAGTCCTAATGTCAGGAATCAGATGAGGGTACTCAATGGTTTTAATTAACATAGCAAACTAGACAGAGACGTAATCCAAAAGTGGTGTCAGAAAACAGGCAAGGGTCAGGCAATGAGCAAACAACATGAACTAGCCTAGGCAGGATCACAAAATGAGAAAACCAGAACTAGATTTAAAAAAAAAAAAAAGATTATTATTTTAAAAAAAGAAACAAGGAGAAAAAGAATAATCAAACGGCAATACTTCGCAACGAACAAAGTAACACGAGGGCTCTAAATAAACAAACAGATCAAGGGGCACACTGAAAACAGGTGCGAGTAATCATGGCACATTAGGGACACAACCAATGACAAGACGTGTGTGGAGACGAGACATGAACCAAAACAAAGCAGACGTGGCAACGTAAACAAACGCTTGACAACGCTGCTATGTGTGCTGAGAGGTGTGGCATGCAGTGCTCAATTCGAGAGAGAAATATGTGACACCTAACTGCAATGATCATATTAATCATGTGTAAAATAAGGCTTTTGGTTAATACAGTGTACTGCTCTATAAAGAAAACCT